>NC_092355.1:65525535-65825535 GCF_963676685.1 Mytilus edulis | reverse complement strand
GGGGGGGGGGGGGGGTCCTGACTTTCTGTTAATCGCTGTCCTGCCTTTTTATTTTTCACTCTGTTCGGTCCTGCCTTTTTTCTTTAGTTTATCCTAACTTTTTTTTACCTAAATTGTCGTCCTGACTTTTTATTTTGCAAGTGTCTCATCCTGCCTTTTTTTTTTATTCAAAACTCCTGTCCTGCCTATTTTTTTCAAATTTCATCCTAGCCCCCCCATAAAAATCAAATGGTAGCTCCCTTACTAGCTTCAAACAGACCGAGCATATTCTTATAAATGTGAAACGTGTATGTTTAATAATTTGGGATGTTTTCTGCTCTTTGGTCTCGTTTTTGTCTATCTGCATGACACAATTACATAAATCAGCATAACCATGATATTCAATTACCCGCATAATATAATTTCCAACTAAAATACTTCGTAGATGCTAATAGACACAATTAAGTTTGATATAAAAATTCTCCTTTGAGGGAATTTGATTTCCTACATAATTTCAGAATCATTTCCGGTAATGAAGAAATAGTTAATAGACCAATATTTCTGTTAACTTGAAAGAAAATCCAGTTAATTTGAGGTCATTCATCAAATAAAAAAAGGATACGTCTAGCAAATAGTTTTATTCCAAACATTTTCGTCATCAATAGATATAACTTTAAGTAGGCGTACTATACGGTTGTTTGATCATGTGTAGTGGCAAGTATTTCATGCAAAATCAGAAACAAAACAAATTAACACTCAATTAAATAGGAAAGTTGGACAAGTGAATCTGTTGAAATAAGGGGCTGAACTGTAGACTTCACATATACATGTATAATGACAAAAATATTAGATATTAAAGAGGTAAAATAAGAAAAATACAAATTACAAGCCTTAGGAAAATTCTCAAATCGGAAAGTCACTTATCAAATGACAAAATCTGAAGCTCAAACACATCAAGCGAATGGACAACAACTGTTATAGTCCTGACTTATTACATGCATTTCCTTATAATTACATTATATGTTTCATCATATTACTGTATTCTGATTGGCTACCTGTACATCAAGTGTTATTCCTAAAGCAATTGCATCACGCAATAAAACTTTCCATTCATGATAAAACGTGGTCCCACAATAAAGTGCACAGGTGAATTAAATAAAACAATTATAAAATTCGTGTTTTCATGATCATAGCTAAAAAATGTAATTATAAGTATTGAATGCTTCTTTTTGTAACTTCATAGGGTTGTAAAAGCGTTGACCGTGCGCACATTTTTGGTATGATGCGCTTCCGCGCTTCATAAAAAATGTACTTCGGTCAACGCTTTTACACCCCAATGAAGTAACAAAAACTTAAATATAGAAAATGTTTGGTTAACATGGATTTATAGCTAGTCTCCCACTTATATAACAACGAACAACACAAAAAACCTCGAGTATAGATTATGTCCTGCGGCAAATATAAAAAAAACCCACATGCTACAGTAGTCGATAAATGACACACACATATACCTCTCTATGTTATGGACCGAAACAGCGATTCGATAAGAATTTTATGTATTCATATACATTTTATGTGACGCGCTTAGCAACGTTTTTATATGGTTGACTTAAAAAAGGTCAAGAAGTTCAATCACGACCTGTCGCATATAGCTAGAACATTTTATACCAAAGAAGCTTTTGCCATTTTATAATGCAGCCTTCTCTATTTGAGAACATCTACCCAAATATAGATAATTGTGTATATGTATATGGGAACTCTAGTTATATTGTCCTCTTACTTTGTGTTTGTCACAAACTTTTTTTTTTTAAAAGTGTAAATGTCAAAAAAATAATTGAATTTGATAATAACCAAATACTTATACGTCTCAAAAGTGTATATGGCAAAAATAATTGAATTTGATAATAACCAAATACTTACGTCTCAAAAGTGTATGTGGCAAAAATAATTGAATTTGATAATAACCAAATACTTACGTCTCTACGCCGTTTAAAGTTTGGAAAATGAAGACGATATTTCGGAACCCTTGAATTCAATTCCCCGTCTGATTTTGCATGTCTTGGTAGTTTCGGACTTTCGGATTCAACATTTATTAACGCTGGCTCGGAAGTCTGATTTTTCAGAATGCCACGCCTGGGTAAGGGTGTTAAATTCACATCATTTTCTTTCGAAACAGTATCACTATACTTCCCATTGTTTGTTGGCGTTTCACTTTCTACAGAATCTTGCCGAGCGGTGCCCTGATCAAGGGTATATTTTCGTGAGAATATAGGAAGTATTTTGTGTTCATGCTTCCCAATGATAAAATTCCCGCCATTAAGAGTGCAAAATTTATGATTTGTAGCATTTGAATTAATTTCGTTTCCTGAAATGCTGCTAATTGCCTCTTCGACATATGGATCATTCATTTCGCTTAATCCTCATCTTTATACAATAAATCACTAGCTGGTTTATGCTGCCATACCAATAGAACATACCTTTACACTGTAGCAACAATCATATATGGTCTTTCTTTTATTCACTTTCGCGTTGAATTTCCCAGAATTCCATTCAAAACTATCTTCCGATCAGAGTTACGTAATCCAATATTTAAACCTGAAAACAGAATATAACTTTACACTGTAGTAACGATCATAAGGTCTTTCTTTTATTCTCTTTTGCTTTAAATTTCCCAGAATTCCATTCAAAATTATCTTCTGTTCAGAATTACGTAATCCAACATTCACACCTGAAAGCATACGACAGCATTAGTTAACTATTCATTATTTCACATTATAAACTCAACAACCAGGTATTGATTTGTTATTTCAATGTATTTTTTGGCTTATGTTTTTAAAAGATTGGTATATCATATAGAGTCTTTAGAGACCAACCTACATGCCATATGTATAAGGGTGTCTTCATTTCTGTATACCTTGATTTTAACCCATCCATTGTTTTTTATATCCCCCCACAGGCACTTGTCTCAGAAGAAAAAAATCATATATACGTTAATATAACACAAGGTACTTAACTTGCATTTTAGAAAAATGTCTGGCGGTGACGAAATTCCGTTATTATAAAAAGAATACATTGAAAAAATGAATAAGTCCATAAAAACGATCTATTATATAAACCAATGGAAAGAGAACAACTGTTATATTTCTTATTATGTCTTTGAAAAAGATGCTAATTATTACGCCAATTATTCACGTGAATTAGCTATCTTATCTTCTTGGTTACTGTATATATGTATTTCATAACATGTATAAGAACAGATATGATAAAGATAACAATGAATTCAAGGCATTACGTTACTGGCGCTTTCACAATTTTCACTGATCTTCAGATATGCATGTATATTTAAGTTACAATTACTCTAAATAAAGAATGTACTTAATTTGTAAATACATGTACTTGGAAAGTGAATGTAAAACCCGGCATTCCTTAACTACTAACCATAATTAATGCTTTCTATAGCAAATCTAATTAGAAATGACGCCGGAAGCATATACCTGATCAAAAGATTTTCACTGATGAGAGAAAATAGTTCAGCTTCTATATTAATGTCATTACAATTACTGCCTAATATCAGGAATAACAGTTTGATACTGAGGTATATAATGAAGCTGTCGAATAAAAACACTATCTACACAACTATTGGTACGGTGTTCCTGCATGTGCTTTAGCTGGTGTTTGTTAAAAATTTTGGTTCCAGGCTTTCATATGCACTTGTATTATATTGTATTTGTATATAAATGTCTCTGAAACAACACGATACAAGTATACAAAATGTTCGTTTAACTTTTTTTAATTTTAATTAAAATTTTAGTTTCGAGGCTATCAGATACGTTTTAGATAATTTGATAGCTGTTAAATGAACAAACAAGAACTTTATCATATCTGCCAACTGTCACTATTTGTTGGGGGATTTCCCCCCACGGAGGCTCCAAACTGAAAATTTTGAAAGAACTATTTTGTCTAAAATGTAAAACAAAGCAATAAATTGCCAAGGGTATAGGATTGTAAAAGTATAACGAAGCAAATCAACAACATTAAAATGTGAAGGCCCCGTTAAAGGTTTTATAGGACTATGATAATCATCTTGCACGAACAACCCCTCTGGGTATTTTAAAATGTTGGCAGGTATGCTTTATACATAAAAAACAAAATTAAAACAAATATTAGTATACATTATGCTGCATCTGTACGTTTGTTACTTTATGTACGTGTTATTGTCTCGTTTTTTGCCTGGAGCAACAACGAAGAGACATTTTAAAGTCGTTGAAATATCAAAATTGTACCGTTTACGTTAAGATAATTCATTGATCCTGTTGATAGTAAACAGCAACACGAGGTGTATTATAAGCATTATGATAGTTCTTCTTTTGCTTTCGTACCAACGTCTTTTTACAAATTTTTACAACTATCTCAAGGAAAATACGACTTTGTATTGATACATACATCTTATCATTTACAGGTTCCGGAGCACCTGAGATCACCCCTAGTTTTTGGTGGGGTTCGAGTTGTTTATTCTTTAGTTTTCTATGTTGTGTCGTGTGTACTATTGTTTTTCTGTTTGTCTTTTTCATTTTTAGCCATGGCGTTGTCAGTTTGTTTTAGATTTATGAGTTTGACTGTCCCTTTGGTATCTTTCGTCCCTCTTTTTTTTGAAATATCTATCTCTTTACCAATCTTATACAATTATACAATGTGTCTTATTTTCTACAGAATTCAAACACATATCTTAATCCAATCTTATAAAATTAAACATTACAAAAGTATCATGCCAAAAGTAAAAACATAATTTACCTGTAGATTTATGGATAACAGGCAGATTCCTTTAAAACATTCACTTCCGTTAACAATGCATCTGAAATCATTCAGTTATTTTCTCAATGATTTATCGTGACTTTCTTCAGATTTATCTAGATTCTAACAGACCGGAAGCACGTGATATAAATAGAAGAAAATGCAAATCAATGTTTTTATTTGAACAGGTTGTAGTGTATCAATAGACATCAATTAATGTCTTTATAATTAAGATTTTAAAGTCAATATACAATAGATAGATTAACCAATATAGTAATTGACTAATGGGATTTGAGAGTTTTACTACAGCTAAGTAATCTATTTATCAAGGGTCAATATCTCCCAATAACATTTTGTTTAGAACATCCATTTTGAATTCAAAAATTCTTGTTTCAATTTTATGTATATTATGAATTGTATTTACAGAGTGGGAGGTCTTTTAATGATTTTCACCTATTTTTAATTGTTATAACAATTGAAGACAATATCTTCCTGGTTGTAATTGCCAATGGCTAGTTTGTCAAGAAACGCAGAGTATGATAAGCAGTCCTTCTGGAATTGATTGATAATAATAAAAATGTCAATTTAGTGTCACATTTCCTTGTCTCGGACAATGCCAGAAGTAACAAATAACAGCCCGTTTTGTTTGCCAACCACAACTGGTAATATTACGGTTGCAAATACTGTTTTATTTGGATGGTGATTTGAGCCATGTTATAATATACCTGTAACTGTTTATTCGCAAACTGTCAAACAAAGTTAAAAAAAACTTGTCAAATACAGAACTTCAATCTGTCTCTATACAATCTTCGTTTAAGGTTCGAAACTAAACATTTCAAATATTTCAGTAACACCAACAGTGATTGTGCAAAGGTGTTGCCAATAAATGACTTTAACAATCAACTACGGAATTGACAAACATACGTCATCCATTCAGAACAAATGTTACATGTCATATTACACTGAGATCGCAATTGGACTAACACTAATTTTAATGTACGATCTATATGTTTCAGCGACCAAGGCTGCAACTTTCAACTACAATTTTTTTTGTATGTGAATGTGTAGTTTGTACTTATAAATTCAGTTCACTACTTTGTTTTGGACGTTATTGATTCTAATTCGACGTTGTCAGTTTCTCTTACATGTATGAGATTTGAATGTGCGATTGGTAAAATACAATCTAATTAAAAGTCGTATAGCAGTACATAAAGAAATCAATTAGCTTAAACTTACAAAAATATATGTTTTCATGTTTTAGATTTTATGTAAACTTTAAATTATACAACGATAGAATTGTAAAAGCATTAAACACCATACTGTAGTTAAAACAATAAAAGCCTACCTGCTGATACAATATTTATTATTTGCATTTACACCAATGTTAAGAAAATCGTTACTAAAACACGCACAGTTACTTTTGGTAGAACCCCAACTTATTCCGGTATATATCAAGTCATTAAATGGTCCTTTTGAAGGCACTTTTAAATTAAGCAAATCGATGTGTCTATTTTAGTATAACAGAAGACATTTCTGATCATCAATGTATTTATAAATACAATTAATGTTTTATTGTCGCCTTGCATTGATTAACAGATACTCTTCTGCGATGACAAGTTTGAAAATATTGACAATTTATTTCCTATAATATGTTTATAAAAGATATACTGTACGTAATTAAGTGGATGTTTGTTTGGGCTATTGTGCGATCCTTAAAATTGTAGATTTGATTTGATTTTTGGTGTTTTAACGCTACTTTAAAGCACCGCTTTGGGACTCTTTCGTTGCGGCCTGTTTTTATTGGTGGAGGAATCCGGAGTTCCCGGAGAAAACCACCGACCTTCGATAGGAAAACTGACAATCCTAGTCAATTAAGGTAGCAATACACAGTTAGGAAAAAAACTTAAAATTGACACTCATAATTTTTAAACACCCTCTTTCCCCTCCTGTCTAACAAAGAAGGCTTTATATGTGTGTAATGCATGTATATACTTATAGAAAGAGAATCTTCCATAGATTTGATTTCTAATGGTCATAAGGGTGAAATATAATCCCTTTTGGGTGTAACCATGGCAACAATCTGCATTTCTTAGATACAAAATATAGCAAAAAAGGGGGGTGAACATGTCACAAAAGTCTCAAAAATTTGGTCTAAAGGAAAATTTCAATCAATTACAGTAATACCTTTCCTGAATCCATAGGTTTATATCTATCAAGTGGTCCCAAAAAAATCATATGCTTATCTGCTCGTTTTTCCATAAAATTGAATTGAAAAGATCGAGTGCAAAATCTTTGTTGATAAACACTACAATAATGTATGGACCTATGAACGGTACGGATAGAAAAATACGGACTGTCAATCATATAAATGGCCTATAAAACATGTTAAAAACAATCTTAATGTTCATATAAACCCACTAAGAAGGCTATATTATTCTTCAATTATCTAAAAATCAATTTTATTGTACAAAAACTTTCATATTTAAAAAATTCACAGGGGCCATAATGCGAAACTAAACTTCTAACTGTGTATTGCTACCTAAATTGGAGTCGAGTGCACCCGAACGATCGGGGTTCGAACTCACAATCGCAGTGTTGTCTGGCTATTGATTACAGTAGTACGTGACTACTAAGCCCACTCGGACAACGATGTTCCTAAAATTGTAGAAGACTTCTCAATCTTTAAAGCATCTCATAATACATAGACACTTGTATTCAATGGTACATATGTTAGTATTGACGATTAATTTCTAATTGTTTGAAAAAGTATGTTGTTAAGAGTGTTTATAGCCATTTTAAATCAATAAAGATTGCAGCATTTTGTTTCAATCCGTCCATTGTGTTATAGACACTCTTCAGCGATGACCCTTTGAAAAATATTGAAAATTTATTTCTCTAATTTTTGTGCTATTTTCACATTTCCTGACCAGTGTGAGAAAAATATTTCTCCTCACTAGTGAAAAATCTGTTCTCGGCAAATGATTAGTCGAAATTTGATTATGACGTCTAAATGTTTTGTTTTCTTCTGAATTTTCCTATTGTGACGTCATGAAAACAGGCGACCATGCCTGATGACGTCGCATATAAAGAACACAAGTTTCTGAAAATCTTTGAAAAAGAAGGATAAAAATCATTAGAGAAACAGATTTCTACACTATAACTCGTGTATTACGACATTTCTCCACTCTCGACAGTTAAATTTTAGTTATTTAAAGAGCTCGGCAAGCCTCGCGCTTTAAATAATAAAATTTAACTGTCTCGAGTGGAGAAATATCGTAATACACTTGTTGCAGTGTAGGAATCTATATTTCTTATGTTTATAATTGATATACGTTTATAGAGCTCGAGGACGTTTGTTCAGGGCTTTTCTTTGTTCCATACATTTTATATCCTTTCATGATATATAGACTCTTATGCGATGATACTTTGTTTGTAATGATGATTTATTTCCAATAAATGTATAATAGATTTCAGATGAAAAGAGGGTTCAGAGTCATTGTTAAGTAATAAGCAATGCAGCAAGTTTTCAATCCATTCACGATTTTACAGACTCTCTTCTGCCATGATTGTACAATATTTACGATTTAGTGATATACGTTTGTTCAGAGCTTTGTATTGTCTGTAAAACTGCAGAAGACTATAATGACACATACTGTCTTTGGTGGATATCTGTCTTATTGGCAATCATAGCACATTCCTTTAATTTAAATATAAGATAGTAATGGTCAGAACCAACACAGATAACTACAATACCGTCATGAGTCGTTCACGGAAACACAGGATTTTTTCAGTTGTTGTGTATGGCTGATAATCATATGTCACTACGCTTACATAGTTCAAAATAAATTCGTCCCAGAGTATTTATTCAATATCAAAAACGTGTCAATCAACAGTAGTGTGTTTTTAAAAAAATAGAAATATGTGGTATGATTGCCAATGAGATAACTCTCCACCAGAGACCAAATGACGTAAAAGTATACACATAATGGCCACCGTACATACGTTGTTTTGTTTTCTTGTTGTCAATATTTATCAAGACATCTCTTTGTCGTTTCCGCTTTTCATTTGACATCCTTGATTAAGTGAACTGGGAAAAGATGCTTTCAGCTAATGATGAACAACGAAATCCAATTGATGCTTGTCATAATCAAAGATCCACGTCTAATTCACGTCATTTCTTGAGTGAATATTGTCACTGCAGTTCAACCTTTCAATTTTTTTAAAATACGAAACCTCAGTGAGTATAGCTTTATTCATCTGACAGATACTATATTACACATTACGTCTTGTAGGGCTTTATCTGAACGAATAGTTCAAACCAGTTGATCTCAGATTTAATAGTCTTGAATATGAAAAGGAGACCACATCCCTTGAAATAGAAATAAACTGATTTTCATGTACTGTTCTGTGCTTAAATGTATTTTAAGTCATCATAGATACCAGGGTTAAAGTTTTATGTCACGCCAGACGCGCGTTTTGTCTACAAAAGACTCACCAGTGACGCTCGAATAATTTTTTTTTAAAAAGGCCAAACAAAGTATGAAGTTGAAGAGCAGTACGGATCAAAAATTCCTAAAAGTATGCCATTAAGCTTTTTATAGGCAGCTTGTATTAAATGCGATATTGATTTTCTATTTCACTCAAACAAATTTTCCTACGTTATCTTTGAAATGGTCTTTTATCCTCGAAGGTGTTCTCAGCTTCATCCCATCTCAGGTCTCTTTCGCACTTCGATAAGATTCTTGTCGAAAAAAACCATCGACACTGTAATATAATCATGTAAATAGCCATAATTCTAAATTGCAAACATTTTCCCTCTTTTCCTAACTAACATCTAGCTTTTTTAAAAGAAAATCTAAACATTGGGATGTATGCCCTTATTTTGTTCAGTTATGGGTTGTTTGCCTGAGAGAGATTTTTATGTCCCACCTACGATAGTAAAGGGGAATTATGTTTTCTGGTCTGTGCGTCCTTCCGTTAGTTCGTTCGTCCGTTTGTCTGTGCATCCGCCCGTCTGTGCGTTCGTCTGTCCCGCTTCATGTTAAAGTTTTTGGTCAAGGTAGTTTGTGATGAAGTTGACGTCCAATCGACTTGAAACCTAATACACATGTTCCTTATGAATGTATGATTTGATCTTTCTAATGTTTATGTCAAATTAGAGTTTTTATCCCATTTCACGCTCCACTGAACATAGAAAATGATAGTGCGAGTAGCCTGGGGCATCTATGTACTGGGGACACATTCTTGTTTTTTACATGTTTATGAAATTTGTTCGTACTGGTTAATTACAATGGTTTACTTTAACAAATTGTGACTTGGATTTGAGAGTTGCCTCATTGACACTCACCCAACATCTTCTTATATCTATATGCAATGTACATACATGTTAAATGTGTAAGAAATAAAACAGAACGACATTCATTGGGGTTTTAAGGTGGTAACCAACACTTTCACTAAAATTAATTTGGCTCGTTTAATTTTCATAAATTTTTTACAAAGTATTTACTTTGACCTTTAACAAAAATATTAAAAAATGAAAACATTCGAACCAAGCGTTTTATCAGAAAAATTACACTGGTTATATAGCAGTTTGACAAACACTAATTTTGATCATTGAGAAGCTTTATATTGCTCTCACAACGCAACGTAATTAAAACGTTTAGCTGATATTACAGAGTTATCTCTCTGTAGTGTTAGGTACCACCTTAAATTAGATTTATTTAGCAAATGCATGATAATTTTCCATTAATCTTCATCGAAATCGAAAGTGTATGATGTCTTATTTCAAGGCTTTTAGAGAAACTAAAATAAACATTATTTTGACACAGAAGTTCGTTTGTGTGGGTCAAATATGATTGATCAATAGATAAAACGTTAGGATAAGTTTGCATGCTATTTATGCTAAAAAAGAAGAAAATATGGCAATTGAAATCAATAAATCATGGCAATAAGAAAAAGACGAAAAGAAAACCAACAATCCACTAAACACTACATACTACATGTTGAGCAACACGAACCTCTCAAAACTCGGGGATGAACTTAAGTGGTCCCTTCACAGAACTATTAACAACTAGGTTCTGTCACAACGCAGAAAACCACACGACATATCATTGGCATATTCATGGATATTCTGCAACGGTTAACACTATTTACTAGAAACTCGTTTTTGTAGACAATAATCCTAAAAAAAAATAATTCTAGGGAAACGGTCAATGTAAGCTCTGAGGTATAGTATCAACTTGACAGGTATATTCATCACACACATGTGCTGTGATGAGACTGTCATTAAAGTGAGAGGGTTAGCGCTATAGAACCAGGTTTAATCCACCATTTTCTACATTTGAAAATGTCTGTACCAAGTCAGGAATGTGACAGTTCTTGTCCATTCGTTTTTGATGCGTTTTGTTATTTGATTTTGCCATGTGATTATGGACTTTCCGAATTGATTTTCCTCTTAATTCAGTATTTTTGTGATTTTACTTTTTGCAGCAGAAAGTGTGATTTTTTAAAACCATATTTTGGTATTGAAAATATCCTGCAAATAGTAAAACATTAAAAATATCAAACTCCAACGAAAATTCAAATTGGAAATATCTTAAAATTGCAATATCAAAAGCTCAAACACATCAAGCGAATGAAAAACAACAAAATCATATTTCTGACTTGGAACAGTAATTTCCTTTTGCAGAAAATGTTGAAATATTGATAAAAAAAGTTATAATTACTTTATAATGAAGGAGTATAGATTTATTATCGCTGCACGTAAATAAAACGTTTGTTTTTTGTGCATTTAATGGATTCAATTTTTTTAAACGTATTTAAATGATGTTTAGATTACTACTTTTCAATATTTTGACAAACCTGTACGGCTAATGATGTAAAACGACCAATTACCGCTGTAATTAGTTCTGATGGATATTAATATTTCATAATGTATTTATTACCAACAATTCAGATGGCATGATCTGTTCAGTAGTAAGTACTTCTGAACTGAAATAATTCATAACAAGCATTTTCTTTAATTTTCCGTTTTTCAGTTTAGAATTATAAAGAAACTAAGTTTCCTTAAGCAAAATTGACCTTTGATGCCTTCAGCTAGAGGATTTACATCCTCTTTGGTTATAAAGCTTCTCTATTGTTCCAGCTCCTTAATATACTTTGCTTTCAAATATTTGACGTTGAAAGTTCCTGATAAAAATAAACCTAGAAAAGCTATAAAGTGTCGTTTTCATTTTTTATTAAGAGTATATGATTGCGAATAAAGCAGTCTCTCATTAAATCATTTGGAAAAAACAAATATAAAGTTTTATAGATTTTCACTCTATAAATTTAAAAAAACAAACTTTTATGATTCAATCACTTGACAATCGTTTTTAATATTCTTTTTTTGAAATTGATTAGCTATGACACTAGAAACCAAACAAATATTGATCAGAAAAGTATATCTGTATTATGTATAAGATAATGATAATTTAATAATTCATATTGGTTAAAAGTGTTATTGAAGGCAAACAATAGAATTATTGTTTTGCTGCAGCAATCAGGATGGCAGATAAACACATAATATATCTATGATAATAACATAAAGCCCAATGTGGAAGCGAAACTTTATAAAACAAACATTATATCGTTTACCATAGCGATAGGAATGACTGTTTATACGAATCTATACAAATTGACACAAATTCAGACGATAAAAGGCTATCGGGTATATAATAATAGCATTTGGTTACATTCGATAAATATCAATTCTGCTTTGCTAATATGGTTTGATTAATTTTCATATATTCAAGAACAAACGATTACAGTGACAACATGAACGTACTGCTATGCAAATAGACGCAAAGAATTGAAAAAAAAGACAACCTAAAATATTTGAAATGCATTTGATATAAACATCAATTTTGAAAAGGCTATAATATGTATACAGCTCAGTGTTACTTGCATTCAAAGAAGAACAAACAGTTATATTAGAACTGATATATTACATCGATTTCAGGGACAATAGGAACGACTATCTAAACTAATGAAAGGACTTATTTACAAATAGACACAACATTAGACATGTTAGAAGATACATGGTAATCTGAATTATTTGAAAAAACATTTCGCAAACTTCTATAAAATATCTATTAGTATCGACGATCCAAAGAGTGAAGGAAATATTACGATTAATCTGTGATAAAAGAAACATCTTTAAACTGGCCATCAACCCTAGTCTTAATTAACGTCTATTAACTTTGTAACCCATACCATCTATCAATATGATATATTTGTTTACATTTTGTACAGCTGAATGATTATTTGTGACAGGTTCATTTAACTTATGCCAAAACTAAAAACAAATACGTTTATAAACGTATAAATTATATATACGAAAATGCATGTACAAAGGAATATGTCAGTTCCTTTGATGTGTTTGAGCTTTTGTTTTTGCCATTTGATTATGGACTTTCCTTGTTGAATTTTCTTCGGAGATCAGTATTTTCGTGATTTTACTTTATTCATTCGTATGGTGGTTAAAAAAAAACCAAACAAACCCCGTGAACTAATTTTCATTCCTTTGCCAGATCACTGATTCAGTGTTAATAAATAAATGTTGAATTTCAGTGTTTAACGACATTAAGCATTTTGTGTAAAGGATTGTTAGCAAACTTAGAAAAAAACCCGCAATCATATATCCTCGAAAATGCAATTTGTCTCAATCAACAAAAAAGCAATTACCACGAAAATAAATGAATCCACACTAAGTTATAATTTGCTAATTAATATACAATTAGTTTAAACTTTGAAATTTAGAATCATCATTTATCAGGTACAATCAATCATTTTCTACATTTGAAAATACATGTAACAAGTCAGGAATATGACAGTTCTTGTCCATTCGTTAGATGAGTTTTGAGATTTGGTCCAAATAGAGTACGAAGTTGAAAGCATTGAGGACCAAAAACTCCTAAACGTTTTGCCAAATACAGCTTAGGTAACCTATTCCTGAGGTAGAAAAGCCTTAGCTTTCTATCAATATTATACAACTACTGTCTTTTGATGAGGTAAATATGCGGTTTTATTGACTTTTGAAAAAAACTGATATTCACTGAGGCCGACGGCCAAAGTGAATATCAATTTTTCAAAAGTCAATTAAACCCCATATTTATCGAAACAAAAGACAGTAATTGTTTTATTCCATATTCCGACGAAAGAAAATCTATTTGATGACAAACATATACCAAAACAAATTTTACATGAAACATTTTACCATAACGTTGCATGTAAAAGCGCGTGACGTTTAGCGCGGTGAATAACACTTTCTCGGGTGAATATGCTTTTTTTCAAAATCCAATTCATATAGAGAAACCTACTAAAATAATATCAATATGAATAATATATTTTATTCGTCAATTATGTAAAATAACTGGTATTATATAGTATATGGTGATACTAAACACTCTCACAGAAATTAATTTGGCTCGTTTAACTTTCATAAATTTTGACACAATGTTTACTTTGACCATATGACAAAATTATAAAAAATACAAAAAACTTGAACCACACACTTTATCGGAAAATTTTAGATGGACAAATAGAAGTTTGACTAACACCATTTTTCATCATTGAGAAGCTTAATATTTCCAGAATAATTGAACATAATTAAAACGTTTAGCTGATTTGTACAGAGTTTTCTCCCTGTAGTGTTATGTACCACCTCAATCCACGATTTTCTACATAAGAAAAAGAAAATGGTTGTACAAAGTCAGGAATATGATAGTTGTCCATTCGTTTGATGTGTTCGACAAGCTTAGGAAGCGTCAGGAAAGCTTCGACAAGTATGACATTTTTAAAATAAAAACCATCAATCATCATATCTAGATAACATCTTATGCAATTAAAGTACGGTGTAATTATAATTGGATCCAATATAAAATTCTTTTTTATTATGCTTGATGCGTATCTGCAATCTATAGTATAAGCTGACTAATTGAAAGCAAACCTTTAAACATCTATTAACTCGTTTAATGCCATAAAAAGACAACCACGCAAAAGAAATGCCAATAAACATATCTAAATAAGAAAAAACTGAAAAAAACTAAACAAAGCAGTATTGACAGGATGATAACATACCTTCTCTTATTTTTGCGTTATTTTTTTTATCAGTGTGAGAAAAATATTTCTCTTCACAAGTGAAAAATCTGTTCTCGGCAAATAATTGGTCAAATCTAATTGTGACGTGGATTTTTCTAGGTTTCTTCTGAATTTTCTTATTGTGATGTCATGAAAAAAGGCGACCATGCGTGATGACGTCACATTAAAAGTACACAACTTTCTTCATATCTTTGAAAAGGAGAGATAAAAATCATTAGAGAAACAAATTCCACCACTATAACTCGTGTGTTACGATATTTCTGCACTCTCGACAATTAAATTTTAATTATTTGAAAAGCGCGGCAAGTCTCGCGCTTTAAATATTTAAATATAAATGTCCCGAGTAGAGAAATATCGTAACACACGTGTTGCAGTTGTAGAATCTATTATAATATTTTAATGTTTTGTAAATATTGACCTCTAGTTATTTTGGCTTGATAACTGTTTATTTTGTGTACAGAGAAAATTAATGACGCAAGGCTAATTTGATAAGTTGCTAGTTTATTATCTGCAGTTAAAGTTGAACTGTCAGATGTGATTAAGACCAGAAAGAATGTCTTGGTGTGTAGGGTAATACATTAGCTATACCTATTTGTTTATCTAGAGATGAAGTAATTAAACTCGATAATAAGGTCAGTTGGTCAAGAGACTGGCAGATTGTGTATCAGCTGTGATACTGTAAGGATGTGTTTTCCTTGAAGTCTTGAATCAGTTAGATTCTGGAGGACTTGTATTTAAAGTTTATATGTTTAAACTTTGTAGCTAACTTTGTCAATGTGTCTGAAGTAATGTACATTTGTTAATAAACTTGTATATATAAATACCGTATTATTTACTTACTGGGAATTTACCACAGGATATATTGTCGTGCCATAGATGGCTATGTCCGTCCGTCTGTGTCGGTGTTGACCTCCCCTCGATCACGTTACACTATATATAAATAATCTTTACACCATAAACGTAAGCGTCATGAGAAACTATAATGTACCACTAGAGATCGCTACCTTTTTCGGTTTATATTAGTTTGTCCTTTCCTTAATACAATATTTGTTGTGGACTGCTGTCTTATTCGGATTCATATGAAATATCATACTGATAAAATACTAAAGACCTCCCTCATAAGCGAAACATATTGCCTATACGCGGTAGTGAGGTTATTAATTACTAGAATATACGAAATAACACAACAAAGACACAAATGAAAAATATCTTGCAGGGTTCTTAAACATCAGCATTTTATCTCCATATATGCAAATTGAACATCGGTAACGTACTATTTCCTACATTTCAAATATGACATTAAATAGTACACGCTTGTATTATTTGTCATAACCCGTATCGTTCCTTGAGTTAATATATATTTTATCAGCATGACACGTTTTTCAAATGCAGTTTGATTCCTAATGTACCCAAAATGCACAAGGTAACGTAAAAATCATACAATTGTTATACAAAAAATAGTATGCATATATAGTTTTGAATAACTCGATACAACACAAATGATGAATTCGAATCTTTTGATTCATGACACACAAATTGCAACATGCACTTGTCAAACACGTTGACTGCATTTTGACGAAGGATGTGACACTATAAAACAGACCAAGTATCTATCACAACTGAATGCTTTATTTATCAACTTGTAGTGAAATGTGAGTTTTTTATCCGTGTTTATGGCATCAATGTAATTTTGAATTGACATACCGCTATGTGTGTTTTTTTTAACTTCTGCTGTGCGTGTACTGATTTTGTGTCATGAATAATCATTATTAATTATACAATTTAAAAAAAAATATGTGTGCCGATTCGCATGCAACTCAAATGATATAAGAATTGTTAATGTACTGATAGAAAATGCAAAACATTTTTTACATGACTAACTGGATTGCCTCTTAGATAGGCAGACAATGCAGTCTATAATCAGTATGCCTATCGATGTAATGCAATAAACCCCTGTCATTGTTTTTGTATAGAGAACAACACAATTATCCGATGGAATAAAATAAACTTTCATAGAAATGTATCCTACTGGATTTTCTATATATTTACCACCTGATAAAGGATCCTTAGAGTCAGGTATATGTTGTCATAGTTATCATAGAAGCATTTTTAACATTGCAACAAATTCTTGAATGTGTCTTAATGTCTTATTAACTGCTCAACTAATACCGTTATTAAGAAAATTTATCATATCTCCTTATGTTTTTTTTTTATAGATGTAACGTAATTTTGAAACGTAATTTTACCAAGCCATATGCATGTAACAAATAGTCTGCGCAATGATTGGCATAATTTCTCATCTCGTAATTAATAAACCAGGATAAGATGCTGTTTTTAAACAATTTTAAGGTAGATTTTATGCTTATCCTTTGTACAGTAATAGACATTGTTCAAGACTTATGACTTGTGCTTTAATTTATATCTATAGCATAGCAGTTCAGCAAACATAATTTCTCTAAAAATATTGTTTTTATCCATGTTGTAGCAACGCTTCAATGAGGTTCAAATCTACTATTTTGTAACATATCGCACATTAATATAGAAATTGTCTGATAAACACAGCCACAGTTGTGAGAAGAATTTGGCTATGATTTAAGGTAAAACAAGAGTCCACTAACACGTGAAAAATTGGTGCTAAAATGAGGTACGAAGGGTGAATTAATCACTGTAACCAATGTATAAACATAAAAAGTATCAATTCAGAAGTTATCAAAAATTAAAGGTTTCAAGTCACAACGACAAACTTAATCTTAGATTGTTTTATATTAAGGTCATTTTTGTTTATACATGTTAACAACTCTCTCGGTTCTTATACATACATTTTTAGATGAAGATTAATTTGAAACTAGATGTGTCAAAGCGACACGAATGGCTCCATTTCAAAATGTTGAAAAGTCTGCAATTTCAATAACACATGTGGACACAAACATGATGGTAGTCTCACATGTAAAAAAATCATGTCAAAATCTGGAGGCATAGTTTAAAATCTGTATAACTGTGACTTTCGACAATTGTCAAAGTTGTTAACCCTTAATTTTTGCAAAAAGTAGCGGAGCAAAACGAAATTTAAACTTAATATGCAACTCATCATAGTTAGCTCATATACAAAAAATCAGCCCAATTTCTGAAAGCTTTAAGAAAAAAAACACCGTATAAATGTAATTTTTCAAAAATTTCCAAAGTCCAAAGCCCAAAATTACAGCAATAATTAGCCGAGTGAAACAAAACTTAAACTTGCTCTGTAATCATCATGGGTGACTCACATACCACACATCAGCCCAATATCTGAAAGCGTTTAGAAAAGAAGTCCGTATAACTGTGATTTTCAACAATTTATCAAAATTCCATAGCCCGTAATTTCGGTTAAAGTTAAACAAGCAGAACCAAACTTAAACTTGATCTGTAACTCATCTTGGTTAAATCACATGCCATAAATTATCCCAATATCTGAAAGCGTTTAGAAAAAAAGTTCGTATAACTGTGCTTTTCAACAATTTATCAAAGTCCAAAAACATATAATTTCGGTAAAAACTAGCAGAGCGGAACGAAACTTAAACTAAATCTGTAACTCATCATGGTTAACTCACATACCAAAAATCTGCCCAATATCTGAAGTTGTTTAGAAAAAAAAATCCGTATAATGGTTTGTTGCGCAATGACGGAATTTCGGAATTTCGGAATTTCGGAATTTCAGAATTACGGAATTATGGACAAGGGTAAAACTATACGGCACCGACAACTTCGTTGCAGGGCAAAACACATTCACGATTTGGACACATTACATGTTAATTTCATTCATTCATGTTTTAAAACCCCTACAATTGTGCTACTGTATTCCCTAAAGTACACCAAGTTCACGTTGTACATGATCTATTTGTACTCGGTGATATATGCATGGTTTTCAATCACGCAAAGATCACTGATTGTGAATTATAGGATAGTAGGATTGAACAAGCAAATACGATACAAGGTAGCTAATTACAGACAATGTCATTACACCAATGTTCAAAGTATCCTCAACGTTTATGTTTGATACACAAGCAAAATATATTTGTAACCAAACCTTTCCCATAAAGGTAAATAATTGAGTAATCACAGAAGTTTAAAAAGGAACAAAAAAAAAAAAAACCCCAAGCCATGATGTTAAAAACAAATAAAATCAAACATGAATCTGTAATTAATTGCATTTGGTTTTGGTTTTGCTGTTGTATCTATGGGTGTGTGTTGCTTGGTTTGAAGTTTTCTATGTAGTCTGCTGTTTGTTTTATGTGTTTGTGCTGATTATGATGGAAGGTAAAACGAAAGTATCGTTTTATAAATGTTCGCTTTGTTTTTGTTGTAAAATGAAACTTAGAAAAATATCAAATCTTTGATTTCGACTCATTGAACTATTCTATAGCTATAATAAATTGAAATCTAGTAAAGTATTACTTCAAGTATTTAAAATATAACCACTCCCATTAAATCTAAATTGAGATAATAAAAAATAACAAACACAAATTGTTTATGTATACAATAGAAAAAAGTCTGTTTCCTCATTACCACCAACTATATTATTCCTAGCTTTACAAAAAAATTAATCAGGATGAACATGTTTATTAAGTCATTGATTTATTGAACCCTTGTGATAATAACTGAATTAATTTATCAAAAAATCAGAAAATAACATTAAATTTATCAGTATGAATAATGAGGAAAACACAAATGAGACAGTATAGTTATTTATTATCAAAGAATGTCCAAATGAGGTACTGTACACTTTACAGATAAATAAAACATTATAAATAAACTCATCACAGATACCTTGCTCCTCCTACCTGTCATACACAGTTTCATCCTTTTAAAAAAAACATTGAATGCATCTAGACTCAAAAACGCCCAAATGGGCAAATAGAGTATAAAATGGAGGATCATTGAGGACCAACAAATCGAATGGTGTTACTAAATGCAATAACGGTAAAGCATCCCAAATAATTCGAAAAATTCAATGTTTAAAAAAATGTAGAAATAAGAAGTCTGAATACAATTCCAAATAAAAGACTACATATATGTCAGGACTATTCGAAATGTTTCATACACAGATACAAGCAAATGCAAACTGCTACTTAAAAAAACTGAGGAAAGTACTTAGCAGAACTGATGTTAAGAACTCCAAATCCCAATGTCATATACTGTGAAAGTATTTTAATTCGTTGGTATTATTTTCGTGGTTTGAGCAACAATTACATGTGCATGGGTTTTTAATTTTAAAATTCGTGATTTTAGTTTTAAAAAAAAAAATGAAAAAAAAAATGAAAACATGAAGTCATCAGAAGGTTACACATTGTCTTGATTGAAGGAAATTGCAAAGTAAACATTGACCCGTGTAAATCGAAGTGATCAAAATAATTAACCTGAGATAGGGTGATTAACAAATTAAAGACCATCAAAGGTTAGACCATATCATGTTACCTAAAGAAAACAGTTGCATTAACGAATGCTATTAACGTATCTTGAATTGTAAAATAATTCTTATCAACAGCAAGCCCAGCATGAAATTATTATTTCCCATACGTACCAGAATTATGAAGATACAAAATGAACACTGTAAAAATACAGGAAATCTGACTTTAATCGATCAAAGAATTTTTTATGAGAATGAAAAGATAAAATATTGTACAGTTTATGTTTTTTAAAGATTAAATGGGTATAATTCTTCCTGCAGCTGTCGTTCGTTTTGCGTTTGCTCTGTGACTATTATTGTAGTCTTCACAGATTTGACGATAATCAATATATTCCGTAGATCATATCAGTAGTAAAACCTACATAGGGATCTTTACATGTCTTGATTTGGACAACGGTTGTTTTATTTCGTTGAATACTTAAATTCGTGAATACGGTCATCCCACAATTAAAAGCACTTTCACAGTGTTTATTTTCTAATCTTATTTCATTCTAATAGTTACAGATAATACGATCTGGTATGCATTATATATATTCTGACAAGATAGTAAAAAGTGGTTCTGAAACACAAAATTATGAACAATTAAAAACGTAAGACTTTTAGGGTATACAGAGTACAACTTTTAAGAAGTAATTGTAAATGTCTTATAAATTATATAAAAAAAGTCTTATTTTCATCTTTTTCTCACCAATTTTGTATTGTATTATTACCCACAATTCAGTTTCAAAGAAGGTAGGTTGTTAAGAACAAAGAACACTAAGACAACGCAAAACGAAGTCAACCAGTTTTACAAGCACCCGGCCAGGTCCACATGTATTTTTCCATCTGATGAGTTAAGCCCTTTTCAACTGAATTTTATAGTTCGTTTTTATGTTGTACTGGTTTACCACTGTCCCAGGTAAGAGGGAGGGTTTGGATCCCGCTAACATGTTTAACCCCGCCACATTATTTATGTATGTGCCTGTCCCAAGTCAGGAGCCTGTAATTCAGTGGTTGTCGTTGGTTTATGTGTTACATACTGGTTTTTCGTTAATTTTTTTTCAATATAAATAGGGCCGTTAGTTTTCTCGTTTGAATTGTTTTACATTGTCATATCGGGGCCTGTTATAGCTGACTAGGCGGTATGGACTTTGCTCATTGTTAAAGGCCGTACGATGACCTTTAGTTGTTTATTTCTGTGTCATTTTGGTCTCTTGTGGAAAGTTGTCTAATTGGTAATCATACCACATCTTCTTTTTTATATCAACCAAAACATTCTAGGTGTTAGAAAGTAGTAGTTGCTTATTTTATGTTTGATGTACATGTATATCAACATAATGTCAGCTCTGCTTTAGTTTTGCTAATTCAGATTTTGTTAAGGGCTGTGTTATATCCGAATATGTTCCACTTCAATAATCTACATAAATATGAGCTCACGTAGGTCGAATATATGTTGTATAGACGCTTTGATTCTTAGAATGGAACTAGTGTTTGCACTTATTGACTCTTATTAGAGTTGAAATAACATTAATTTTCAAATTGAATTGCATCATAGGTAAACATAAAGTATTAGCCTGAAATTCAGATTATCGAAATTAGATTTTAATATATTTAATGGTTTAGGTTCAAATGTCATTGCTTTGTCGTATTATTTAACAATAGCTGAATTAACAAATATAACTGCCAACCAAGGAATCTATTTGATTGATGTTTGATAACAATGATACTCTGAGTCATACAAGTCTATTACATTATTTGCCGATAGTAAATACCGGAAATTACCGAATAATTAAGCAGAACTAGTGAAACAAATATTTTAACCTCAAATACTTAGAAGAAAAGAAGAAAACGAACTGATAATCCTTAGGGTTTATACTGTGCTAAATACATTTGTGTGATTTATAACGGGGCCAGGATTCGTAAGCTGCAGGAGCAATTAGAGCACCACTGATGCTATATTAAACATCACCCTCATATTTGTTAAGCTCTCAAACAATGTCAAATAAGTGCATAACACTGATCAAAACATACTCGCGTTTCAGTGCCTAACACAGTGTCCAACATGCTGGCGTGCCAGTGCAAGGAATGTAGCGTCAAACATTTTTATGTGTGTCAGTGCACAACACAGCGTCAAATATGTTTATGTTTCAGTCCATAGCACAGCGTCAATCATATGAATGTGTCAGTGCACAACACAGCGTCAATCATATGTATGTGTCAGTGCACAACACAGCATCAAATATGTTTATGTTTCAGTCCATAGCACAGCGTCAATCATATGAATGTGTCAGTGCACAACACAGCGTCATATATGTTTATGTTTTCAATGCACAACACAGCGTCAAATATTGTTATTGTTCAGTGCACAACGTTAACACAGGGTCAAACATAACTGTGTTTCGGGGACAACACATCGTCTAGAGAGCTAGTTTCTTAGCGCACAATACAGCATCCGGCGTGCGACGAACATGACTAGCGGCATGAATTATAACAATACAATTTAAAGGAAACAAAAATGACAAACATGAACAAACGACAACTACTTAACTACATGCTTCTGAATTTCGACAGGCTCATAACGAATGTGTTGTTTGTTGTTTTTTTTGTTTGGGGGGGAGGGAGTTAAACGTATTTTCTGAGTGGTCCCCTCCCCCAGGGCTTGGACAGAAATGTCAAAGCACAATAAGCATCACTAATATAATTCAGACAAAAGAGATCGATACAAAGCAGAAAAACACAAGACAGGACACTGACCGGAAGTGGCGAGTATTTATTCATCGACCATCCAGTACGTAATAACTCACTAGACCTTTGGCGTTGGGTGAGTTTAAAGATGAACTGATAACATTTATAGTGTAAATATTAGCACGAGTTGGATCCAAAGATAGGTTTGGTCATATTTCTAACATTCAAATTCGGCTATAATTTATACTTTCCTTTATACAGAAATGTAATATTACTGGCGTTCGATGGAATAACTTAATAGTTTTTGTACAGACATTTTTTGCGTATGAGTATATTTGTGTATTGCATATAGGAGATAGTGAATTCTGGAGAAGATTAATGCTGTTTTTTCCATTTTATGTCAAGTACGGATTTGTTTTGAATGCACTTGGACTATTAAGTGTAAGTATGTTACACAATCACTCACGTGACAATGAAATATCAAGGTGCAAAACTCTAGTTGGAAGTACTACATGTTAGTAGGGTCCAGTTAAATTCATAATAGAGAGTATTATACAATTACGTGGAGAGGGCTTACATAGGCTATGCCTGTTGCCCAATCCAATTAAATTTATTTGAATAAAATATTGTTTAAACTAAATTATACAATTACTGTCTTTTGATGCGGTAAATGTGTGGTTTTATTGACTTTTAAAAAAAACGGATATTCACTGAGGCCAACAGCCGAAGTGAATATCAGGTTAGCCTCAGTGAATATCCGTTTTTCAAAAGTCAAATGAATGTAATAGAAAATATTTACCAAAACCAATTGTACATCAAACGTTTTTTACCAAAAATATACACGTAAAATAACGCGACGTTTTGCGCGGTGAATATACTTTTTCTGCAGGTGAATATGCTTATTTATCAAAAATCCCATTCATATATATAGAGAGCCGTGGTGTAGTGGTTAGTGCATCGGACTACTAACACAAAGGTTCCTGGTTCGATTCCCGTTTGGGATGAAAATTTCAGGAACTCAATTTTCGGCTCTCCCTTGACACCATTTGCGAGTATGGTCTTGAGGAAACGATGATAGTCCGTCGGACGGGGACGATAAATGGCTGACCCGTGTTAAGAGAGAGCCATATCTCTTGCACGTTAAAGACACCCTTGTAGATTTCGAAAAAGAGTAGGCTAATGCCGCTACAAGGCAGCAATCGCACCCGCAAAGTGGAGAGGGATTAATATAAGTTGCAAAACTTGTTTCCCAATCCACTATAAATAAATATGTTTAAAACTATATATAGAAAAAACATACTAACATTTTATCAATATGGAATAATAACAAATTATTTCACAGACAAGATTATTGACATTTATCACAAAGGGAAACTTTCATGAACCCCTATCGTTAATATAACAATAACATTACAATGCCAGTATGACATTATTGATAACGTAACCTTCCTCAGATCTGTTTTAGATCTTTGAAATGCTTGTGTTTGATTGGCCTATCAATTTGTATTGCTATTTTCCCTTTTTATATTACGTGTACATGTTTTATTTGTATATGCCTCTTGTTTTAGTTGCATAAGTGTTAGTAGTCTAGTATGCATCTTCGTGTTTTATGTGTATATAGAGTATATGTTGTATTTGTATATATGCCTCTTCTTTTGTTTAACATGTATACATACGTTCTATTTGTATATATGCCTCTTCTTTTGTTTGACATGTATACATACGTTGTATTTGTATATTATATGCCTCTTCTTTTGTTTAACATGTATACATACGTTCTATTTGTATATGCCTCTTCTTTTTTAATGTGTATACTTTTTATTTGTAATGCCACGTTTAATTTGTATATGCCTCTTCTTTTTTAAAATGTTTATTGATTTTATTTGTCTATGCTTTTTTTAACGTGACTGTGTATATGTTTAATTTAAACATATATATGCCTCTTCTTCTTTATACTGCATCATTTAGCCTTTCTACCTGCCACTAGGTTTAAAGGACCATAACTCTATATTTTACAGGAAGTTGAAATGCGCAGTGCAATCACAACTTGTTTTCCATAGACACAGACAACTATCTTGAAAGGACCCTACTATTTGGCTTATTTGCACCTTTAATTGTGTTGTTTGGATCTATTTTTTATAATAGGTACAGTCATTGTATTGAACACAATCATTCCTCTTCACCGCTTAATTTATAGATAATGCACAGTGATGCACGTTGACCTAATATGAAAGTACATATGTAGTTGTCTCCCTTACGAGTATAATCAATTTCAAAATGTTCATTGTTATTTCCCTTGTTCAAAACTATACATTTCATGCTTCTTTATTTAATGATTTACATAATGCTTATTCAGTACATATTTGTTTAATTGAATAGATCTGAGTATTTTAAATTCATTGGTAAAAGATATTTATTTATATCCTTAATTTAGTACTTGCATGATCGCAAATCATTGATAACTTTCTTTGACAGACTTAGGCCTATACATTATATATGACTGGTTCAGTTCAATAGAAGTATATTGAATTGTCTGAGGTCTGAAGTATTCAGACCAATCAATTCAAGCTGTGATGAATGCAAATCTTCCTTAACTTATTGTGTTATGATATTGTAATTATTATGTTTATTTATGTTGGCCTAATTTGTGTTGTATGGCCTGATAGTTGTTTACCAAATAATCTTATAACTGTGCAGTTTAGAAATGATTGGAACTTTCTAGAATGATCCTTATAAAAGATTCGTAATTTAAACTTCTACGTTATTCCAGAAACTTCCGTTGTAACTTTCCAGGATTTTCCACAATGTTCCATTATAGAGTGTTCTAGAATTTTCCATGACAACACTATATATACAGACACTAAAGTTAAACTCTCATAATTAAACTTGGACATAGACATTGATAGACATTAGTATTCACAGCATTTGGATTGACACTTTTATTCTACAAACAACATCATACTGGATTGTGACATTAGTAGTGAACGTAATATTCAAATTGGATTCCGAAAGATTTCCGGATACAGATAAAGATAACAGATTGGACTCATATTTTGACAGTTAAGTTAACAGTAATATTTGTGTAATACCTTTTGTAAACTTTTGTATATTAAATATTGTTAAATTTTACTATTGATTTGTGTCTTTTGTTGGCTACAATTTAAAGGCGATTTCTGGCCGTAACAGAAATTGGGGGCTCGTCCGGGATACTGAATTATCTTATTCAAAATTTATTTAGTAATTTTTATTATAACTAGCCAACAAAATTCTACAAAATGGCATTTGATGCCGGTAAATTTTTGAAAACGCCTGACCTGGAGGGGTTTGATAATTTAAAGAAAGAGGAATTAGTGTTACTTGCTAAACATCTGAAATTAGATTTTAGAGTATCTATGAGAAAACAAATTATAAAAAATTTGGTTATAGACAAATTAGTGGACGCAGAAATTTTTGGTGAAGAGGCTCTTGAACTCAAGGTCGAAAATGTTGACGCCTTTAAATTAAAACAGCTTGAATTAGAACATGAACTTAAATTAAAAGAACTAGAAATGAAGGAAAGATTGGAAATGGATAAAAAAGAAAAAGAAGATGAATTTAAATTGAAACAAGATGAATTAAAGTTAAAACAGGCAGAACTTGAAATGAGGGAAAGACTAGAGATGGAGAAACTAAAACTTGAAATGGTCAAAGAAGAAAGCAACACTAAAGTCCAGTCAAAATCAGAATATTTTGATGCAGCAAAAAATATACGTTTGGTTCCCAAATTTTGTGAAAAAACAGTCGATAAATATTTTCCACAGTTTGAGAAAATTGCTAATAATTTGAAATGGCCAAAGCCATATTGGACTACAATGCTACAAAGTGTTTTTGAGGGTAAGGCCGCTGAAATATACTCTGCACTTCCATCAGAAAAAAGTTCTGACTATGACACGGTGAAACAGGAAGTTTTGAAAGCTTATGAGCTAGTACCAGAAGCATACAGACAGAAATTTAGATCTTATAAAAAGTTTGATTCGCAAACCTATGTGGAATTTGCTCGGGAAAAAGAAGATCTATTTGATAAATGGCTTACTTCAAAGAAAACTTCAAACAATGTGTTCATTTAGACTTAAAAACACATTTAGACGACAAAACTGTTGAGTCAATACACGATGCAGCTGTTATTTCAGATAATTATACTCTTTCACATAAAAGAAGTTTCAAGGGTCAAAATGTTAATACTTCCAGTGGAAATTACAAAAATCAAAGCACTGAGCATACTGATAGTAAGCCTGTTTCACAGAATAAGAGTCAGTCCAGTTATAATATGTCTAGTCCAAAATTTGATACTTTTGAGAAGAAGTCACTGACTTGTGCTTATTGTAAGAAGATTGGTCACCTGATGGCTGATTGTTTTAGACTTCAGAAGAAGAATGAACGAGATAATAAGCCGAAGACCAGTGCTTGTACGACACCTTATATTACCAGTACGTTGGAATGTCCTGCGAGTCAGGCTTTTAAGTCCAGTTTTTGTGATTACATGGAGGAATATAAACCCTTTATGTCTGATGGGTTTATTTCTATTGTTGATGATACCACTCTTCAGCCTATTAAGATTTTACGAGACACTGGAGCTTCTCAGTCTTTATTGTTAGAAGGTGTGTTGCCTTTGTCCGAGAAGACTTCTGTTGGTGCCTCCGTTTTGTTACAAGGTGTAGAGTTAGGTTGTATAGATGTTCCTCTCCATCATATTTATCTGAAGTCAGATTTGATAACTGGACCAGTTATTGTAGGTGTTCGTCCTAATCTCCCTGTAGAGGGTGTTACATTATTGCTAGGAAATGATCAAGCTAGGAACAAAGTGGTTGCTGAACCAATTGTTACCAGTGAACCAGTGGTGGATGTTAAATCACCTGAAGATGATGCTGACTTGTATCCATCTTATGTTGTAACTAGGGCGATGGCTAGAAAACAACAAGATGAGGATTTGCAAGAAAACAAGTTTGATTACATGGACCTTTCTGACACTTTCCTAACAGACATTGAAGGTCCTGGTAGCTCAGAAAAGGCCATAATAAGACCAACTTATGTTAACAAGAATGTAATTATGCCATGGCCAGACGTAAACAGCCATTCATTAAACAAAAAGAACTTTTTGGAAGAACAAAATAAAGACCCTGAGGTTCTTCAGCTCTGCAATAGGGCTCAACCACAGGAGGAAGCAGACAAAGTGGCTGAATGCTATTTCCATCAGGACGGCATTTTAATGAGGAAGTGGAGGCCTCCTGATGCTACCCCAGAGGAGGAATGGAGAGTGGTATACCAAGTGGTGGTGCCTAAAGTTTATAGGCAAGAAATTATTGGTCTTGCCCATGACACCCCCTTGGCTGGACACTTAGGTATAAGGAAGACTTGCCTTAAGATCTTGCAGCATTTCTACTGGCCAAGACTTAGAAATGATGTTGCAGAATACTGCAAATCATGTCATATATGCCAAGTTGTTGGTAAGCCTAATCAGAAAATACCACCAGCACCACTTCTGCCTATTCCAGCCTTTGACGAACCTTTCAACAGAGTTCTAATTGACTGCGTTGGACCTTTACCAAAGACCAAAACTGGAAATGCGTATTTATTGACGATCATGTGTACCTCCACTCGCTTTCCTGAGGCTATTCCGCTAAGAAATATCAAGACACCTACTATTGTCAAAGCACTTATCAAATTTTTCACATTAGTAGGACTTCCTAAGTCTATACAGTCCGACCAGGGATCAAATTTCATTTCAGGTTTATTTCAGCAAGTCGTGTACAAGTTATGGATTGCTCAGTATAGATCAAGTGCGTACCATCCAGAATCTCAAGGTGCCTTAGAACGTTTTCATCAAACATTGAAGAACATGATTAGAACTTTTTGTCTTCAACTTGACAGAGACTGGGATGATGGAGTTCACTTTCTACTTTTTGCAGTCCGAGAGGCTGTTCAAGAATCCCTTGGATTTAGTCCCTTTGAGTTGGTATTTGGCCATACTGTAAGGGGACCGTTAAAATTGATTAAGGAAAAGTGGCTTACTGAACATACTGACTTGAATCTTTTAGACTATGTATCTAGATTTAAAGAAAAATTGTACACTGCTTGTCAAATTGCTCAGAAAAATTTAAAAAATGTACAGAACAAGATGAAAATATGGTATGATAAAGATGCCAGGGACAGAGTTTTTGAGCCTGGTGATAGGTACTTGTATTTTTGCCAGTCCCTGGACATTCTTTACAGGCTAAATATTGTGGTCCTTATACAATAGAGAGTAAAATCAATGATTTGAATTATATTGTAAAAACTCCAGGTCGGCGTAAACAAAACAGAGTGTGTCATATTAATATGTTAAAACCATATTTTGAGCGTACTAATGAATGTGAGAGTAAACCAGTTGCCACTTTAGGCATGGTTAAATTTGAGAACAATCATGACAAACCAGATGTAATTGAACCACCTTTTAGTTCTAAAACTTTGGAAGAGACAGTTAGATTGAAAAATTCAGAAATTTTGTCAAATTTAGACTCAAAACTTGCACATCTGTCTTTTGATCGTAGAGAAGAAATAAAAGCTTTGGTATTTTCTTTTAAAAATCTTTTTCCAGATGTGCCAAACAAAACCACTGCTGTTTGTCATGATGTTGATGTAGGAGATGCTTCTCCAATTAAGCAACATCCTTACCGGCTCAATCCACTCAAACTTGAAGCTATGAGAAAAGAAATTAAATATATGCTTGACAATGATATTATTGAGCCGAGTAACAGTGAATGGAGCTCTCCTTGTCTCCTTGTGCCAAAACCAGATAAAACTTTTCGTTTCGTGACTGATTTCAGAAAAGTAAATTCAGTCTCAAAATCTGATTCCTATCCGATTCCAAGGATAGACGATTGTATTGACAATATTGGTCAAGCAAAATTTGTGAGCAAATTTGATTTATTGAAAGGTTATTGGCAAGTTCCATTGACACAGAGAGCTCGTGAAATATCAGCTTTTGTTACACCAGATGGCTTATTTCAATATACTGTAATGCCATTTGGCATGAAAAGTGCTCCAGCTACATTTCAAAGAATGATCAATAATGTTATAAAAGATTTAGACTGTTGTTATGCTTATATTGATGATCTTATTGTATGTAGTGATAGCTGGGAACAGCATTTAACACATTTGTATGATACTTTTGATAGATTGTCATATTCAAATTTGACTGTTAATCTTGGTAAAAGTGAATTTTGTCAGACCACTGTTGATTATTTAGGGCATATAGTTGGCCAATGTGAAGTAAAACCTATTATGGCTAAAGTGGAAGCTATTTCCAAATTTCCACCTCCTACAAATAGAAAACAACTTATGAGATATTTAGGCATGATAGGATTTTACAGGAAATTCTGTTCAAATTTTGCTACTGTTGTTCAACCATTGACTCATCTTTTACGAAAAGATTCTAAATTTATCTGGAGTGAAAATTGTCAAAAAGCTTTTGAAAATAGCAAATCACTTTTAATTAATAGTCCAGTTCTGATTACTCCAGACTTTGAAAAACAATTTAAACTTGCCGTTGATGCAAGCGATGTAGGAATAGGAGCTGTTTTATATCAAGAGACAGATGATAATGTTGAAAAACCTATATCATATTTTTCTAAGAAATTAGATAAACATCAGAAAAATTATTCAACTATTGAAAAAGAGTGTTTTGCAATGTTGTCAGCACTTCAACATTTTGATGTATATTTGAATCCCACTGTATATCCTATTCTTGTTTATACTGATCATAATCCTCTCACCTTCATGCATAAAATGAGAAACAAGAATCAGAGGTTGACTAGGTGGAGTTTATTGTTACAGGAATATGATGTAATTGTAAAACATATTAAGGGTAAAGATAATGTAATAGCTGATGCTTTATCTAGAGCTTATTAAATCACTTTGGATATATCATGTATTTTTGTTCATATTATTCATGATAAGTTTTTGTTACACTAAAACTTCTTTTAAGGGGGGAGGTGTTATGATATTGTAATTATTATGTTTATTTATGTTGGCCTAATTTGTGTTGTATGGCCTGATAGTTGTTTACCAAATAATCTTATAACTGTGCAGTTTAGAAATGATTGGAACTTTCTAGAATGATCCTTATAAAAGATGCGTAATTTAAACTTCTACGTTATTCCAGAAACTTCCGTTGTAACTTTCCAGGATTTTCCACAATGTTCCATTATAGAGTGTTCTAGAATTTTCCATGACAACACTATATATACAGACACTAAAGTTAAACTCTCATAATTAAACATGGACATAGACATTGATAGACATTAGTATTCACAGCATTTGGATTGACACTTTTATTCTACAAACAACATCATACTGGATTGTGACATTAGTAGTGAACGTAATATTCAAATTGGATTCCGAAAGATTTCCGGATACAGATAAAGATAACAGATTGGACTCATATTTTGACAGTTAAGTTAACAGTAATATTTGTGTAATACCTTTTGTAAACTTTTGTATATTAAATATTGTTAAATTTTACTATTGATTTGTGTCTTTTGTTGGCTACAATTTAAAGGCGATTTCTGGCCGTAACAATTGGTTTACTGTTGCTTAGATATAAGACAACCCCCCCTCCCCCAATTTTTTTTTTAAATTGAAAATTTTATCAATCTTAAAAAAAAAGTATGACCCCCCCCCCTCTTCCTATTTTTAATAAATTTGAAATTTCAAATTATATAAATTCACCAAACACATTTGACATGCTATAATATTTTGCGGTGGTATAAGTATAAAACATTACAGAGAAAATGATTTTATTCTTTGCTAGATAATGGAAGAAACAGACTATACTTAATGCAACTGGTGAGTGAAGACCTTGAGTTATTCCTCTTAGTATAAGAAAATGTCAAAGAAAAACTCTGGTTATTCCCCTTGTATTCATTTGTTGTTTATAAAAAAAAAATGAAATACTGTTTTCTCAGGCGTGCAAGAATATACAGTCATTGTTTTGGTTTTATTTTGCTCTAATTGTAGATGACTGTTTAAAAGAACAAGTGGAAAGGCTACATCGTTTTATGTGCTTATTATGTTTTTCGGTCCTCAATGCTCCTCAACTTCGTACTTTATTTGGTCTTTATACTGGAATTGTTTCAAACATCAACGAAGAGTCATTTGTAGAGAACACGCGCGTCTGGCGCAAATACAAAATATCAATCTTGGTATTTATGATGAACTTATTGATATGAGGTTTTTGTTTCTTATACATGTTTTCAATTTGTTTGCTATGTTCGGATAAGTTATGTTATTTCACTAATTTACTAAGTACTAAGCTCTAACAATCAATTCTATATTCAATCACTGACGATGATATTTATTTTAATGATGTTGTTTAAAAACCATGGTAACTAACGTTTTCAATCTTGAATTATAATAACTTCCTGTCTTGTAAATAACCGGATGTATTGTCAAGACGTTCAATAAACCTGGATGTGCAAACTCATTTCAAAATGTTTAAAATGCGAAGCTTAAAATGGGCGCCGTGATAAGAAGCAGTTATTTGGATTAAAATGAACTTTCCTTTAAAGGAACTCGGCTATTCATTCTTTGAAATTATCATCAATTTTCAAGAGCAACTATACAAAAAGTTCAAGATGAAAGACGAAGTATTGTAAATATATCTTCATCTTCTCAAACTGATCATTTACATTACGAATACTTTATATGGATGTCTTTTAAACTATAAATTATAAGTGTGTTTGCTCTCCATTTAAAACAATGTAAATTGTAGGGATTTGTTGACTAAATGAATAAAATGTTCTTTGTAAAGAAAACAAGATATTTTTGCGATTCTTCCCATGTTGTACTTCCGATTTCTAGTTCAAAGAGAATACTTGTCTGTGATGTCAAAACACGGACAATATACGAATAATGTATAGATAAATGAGAAGGGCTTTAAACAACTAAATAATCGTAAAAATATGCATTTGTCAATTTGCTTAAGGATCATGATGAAACGATGTACGTTGACCACCATGTTCATTTCTATTTAATTGGCCGTTTATTCTCTTCGTTTATTTTGCTGCTTATTCCCTCAACTCCATATAACATGCAGCGTTCACTAAATTTTACAATAAATAGTCGAACCAATGAATTCAGCGTTGTTATAAAAGCTAAACTGATTTAAACCATTAAAAGACATTTCACTGGTTTATTTATACTATATGTAATTTTGTTCCAACACTTTGTCTACATATGTCATTTTAGGAGAAGTTGAATTATTGGTCCCTTTTATCAATTAATGTAGCTAATTACGTGAGTATCAATACTAAAATTAATTTCTGGATAATTAATAAACGTTTAAATATGTTAAAGTAGTAAATTAAGTCGAATACATGGCGCGGATATAATTTCACTCTACTTAAAATATACTTCGTGCGTAGAACTATAATGCAAGAAAAATAAGTCCTGAAAATTAATCACATTTATTTTGCATGTGTAATGTTTGATAAGGGGATATTTATCTCATGACAGATAATTTAAAATAAAAAATTGACAATTTATCATTACTTTTAAGTGTTACCTTCTTTGTATTTTTAAATATATATAATTATTTACTTGTTAAATAACGATCTGGTGTAGAGTGCTGCTGTGCTAATATAGTATATTCACGGTAATGGATGATCACAAATGACGGGTGTATGAATTTTGGTCTTCCTGTTAACTTTCCCTGTCGGCATTTAAAGCTCTATATACTGTAAAGCCTCCTATTTGCTGCTCAGGATGCAGAAATACGCGGACACATCCAATATCGTTAAATCTGAAGCTCTGTGTAGAATGTTATAACTCAGGAGGGGTTTATACATATAGGTGGCTGAACCGACTAATGGCTTTAGTTACTTATTTATCCTGAATTGATGAATTATGTTTTACTTGACTATAAAAGGCAACACTTTTTAATCCTACTCTCTGTCCTGTTTATGGTTGATTTTTTTATGATATTGTTAGCTGATAATCCATATGCACAGGGTTGGGTTCAACATCATAGCATCTACATAGAGTTATGTAATTTTTGTGTACTGAACGAGTAGCTAGCCTAGCTGATATTAATATCTATATAGCAGCTAGGCTAGCTACACGTTTAATAGTCATAAATCTACGTAGCTTTATGTAGCCACTACGATATTGAACCCTGGACACATTTAAATAAATAGATTAGTGAAAATAAAACACAGTTTAAACAATAAAGCTGTCTACTAGTATTTCATTTCTATTCGTTTTGGAAAATATCCAATTCAGCTATTAATTATATCAAACACCGTGAAGGTGGGCAGATTTTAAACATGATACAAGTATAATATGTTACAAATACTTCAACAGCTGTTCAACAATTTAAGTTTATTACATTTACAATGTCAATAAATTTTACTTACACTCATTCATTCATAGGAAAATGGTGGTTGCAGGATAAAGTAAGATACCTTTTTATTAATTAACCCATGTGTATTATTATCGTAACGAGCTATGTACGTTGTGCATATTAAACTAAGATGAAACCTACAAGAACCTTACCGTTAAAATGAATAAGACTGTTTGATTTCTGACAAGTATATTAACGATATACTGTTAAAACTAGATTTGTGAGTATTAGAATAGGATAACAAATATTTGTGTAGATCAATTTATCAAATTTATTTTAGCATTTCCGTAAGATAATACAATCACTTAGGGATTGTAAATCCTACTACAATCCAGCACATAAGCAATGTATCGGTATAAAGCAGGTACCCGACTCTAAATAATTCTTGTTAAAAATATCAATTAAATTGAGGATGAATAAAGGCAACAGTAGTATACCGCTGTTCAAAACTCATAAATCCAGGGACAAAAAACAAAATCAGGGTAACAAACTAAAACCGAGGGAAACGCATTAAATATAAGAGGAGAACAACGACATAACACCAAAACGTAACACACACAGAAACGGACCAAGCATCAGACTAAACACCACGAGAATAACAAATATAAGTGGGTAATGTGTCAAAGAGACAACAACTCGACCAAAGAGCCGACAACAGCAGAAGGCCACCAATGGTCATATCAATATTGCATATTGACAAAATAAACGATACCTATGTATCAAAAAAAGTTATCACAAACTGATAGCTGATCTAGTTTAAACGAAAAAATAACCATAATCTGCAATCAATAATTGTGAACATGATATACACTTGTTATTAAAATGCACTTACATTAATTGAATTTCTTCTGTTTTCTTTATCCAGGTAATAGTATATTAAAGACGATTTAGTCACCGATAAATCCCACTCTGTATTTCTCATCTAACATCTTAATGACTGTTTCCTGGAAAAGTTCTATAAATTTAATATAAAACATCCCAATTACTGATCCATGACCGGAAAACAATTTTTTAATCACGTGATTGCATACCGTTAATTGTTCAATAAAATCATTTTCTTGTCAGTAGCAGGATGCATACCGTCACTGTAGGATTGATGTTTATTTTCTAGGTGTGAAGCCTTAGTTAGGTTAATTTAGTAACTTCTGCTGTGATGAATTAATGTTTAGTAAGAGTCATACAGAAATATATTGATCAAATGTTGTATAAATCTATGTATTTGATAATGTTTTTAATTAATTGAATTACAACCTCCAAATAAAGTCTCGTTAAAAGCCTTCTTTATAAGGTGACACGATTTTTGTATTAAAAACACAGGGCACCGACCTGACGACATATAATCTTCAACTAATATTGCTAAGTTGGTGAACACACATTATAAGCTATACATCGTGTTGTCGCAGCTCCTGTGTTTTGTTAAACAGACATCACCAACGATATGCTATTTGAAATCAATGTTTTTTTTGTAATTATGGTAATTACTAAATCCAATAAAAAAAATCATAAGAATGTTGAATATCGAAAACTCATTGTTTATCCCGCATCATTTGAAGATTTATGTCAGAACTGATATAAAATATACTACAGATGGATATAAATGGTCTCTCAAAAAGGTTTGACGGTATGATTTCAATAAAATTAATAAAGCTATGCATAAAGAAATCAGTTAGATTTAACATACATTTCTTACTTAAACTTTAAACTATATTAAGAAGATAAAAACACTAGTATAGTATTATACACCATACTGCAACTAAAACAGATAAAAACATACCTGCTGACACAATATTTGCTATTTGCATTTACACCAATGTCATGGAATACGTCACTGGAACAAACACACTTACTATTGATAGAACCCTAACTTATACCATATATGTCAAATAATTTAATGGTATTATAGAATGTGCTTTTAAATTTAGCAAATGGATTTGTCTATTTAAAGATAACAAAAGACATGTTTGATCATCAATTTATCTATAAATACAAGTAATGTTTATTGTCGCCTTGTATTGATCATCAGACTAATCTATTAATAAACACCCTTCTACGATGACATGTTTGAAAATATTAACGATTTGTTTCCTATTTGTTTATAATTGATATACGTGATTAATAGGAAGTTTGTTCCAGGCTATTGTTATGTCTATATATCCTGAAAGATTTATAATTTGCCAAGTCTTCTGTAGCTTTAATGTCGAGACAATATCCTTGAACAAACGTCCGCTTAACTACAGAAGACTTTGCAAATCATAAACCTTTCAGGATATATAGACACTCGTTTGCGATGACACATTTGATAATTATGGGTTGTTGGCCTAGATAAATTTTTTTACATGTTTATAATATCTTTTTTCTTAATGGTTATTTATTATTGTTTACTTTAACAAATTGTGACTTGGATTTGAGAGTTGGTTCTTTGAAACTCATCCAACATCTTCATATATCGATTTACAATGTTCATACATGTATAACGTGTAGGAAATGAAACAGAACGACATTCATTGGGTTTTAAATTAGATCTATTTACCAAATGCATGATAAGTTTCATTTAATCTTCATCGAAATCGAAAGTGTATGATGTGTGATTTCAAGGTTTTTGGAGAAAGTAAAATTAAACATTATTTTGGCACAGAAGTTCGTTTGTGTGCTTCAAATATGATTGATCAATAAATAAAACGTTAGGATAAGTTTGCATGTTATTTATGCTAACACATAGGAAAATATGTCAATTAAAAGCAATAAACTGATGAAGAACTGGCAATATCATGGCCATAAAAATAGACGAAAAGAAAACCAATAATCCACTAAACACTACATACCACAGGTTGAGTAACACGAACCTCTCAAAACTCAAGGATGTACTTAAGTAGTCCGGTAGAGTGATTATTAAAAACTATTAACAAATAGGTTTTGTCACTACAGAAGACTACACGACATATTATTGGCATATTCACGGACGGTTAACACTATTTACTATATATGGTATTCGTAAACAGACTTCAATTTTTTACTAGAAACCCGTTTTTGTAGACAATAATCCTAAACAAAGTATTTCTAGGGAAACGGTCAATGTAAGCTCTGAAGTATAGTATCAACTGGACAGGTATATACATCAAGCACATGTGATGTTGCAGCAGAAAGTGTGAATTTTTAAAATATTATTTTGGTATTGATTTTTTGGCAAAAAGTAAAACAACAAAAATATCGAACTCCAACGAAAATTCAAAACGGAAATATCTTAAAATTGCAACATCAAAAGCTCAAACACATCAAACGAATGAAAAACAACAAAATCATATTTCTGACTTGGAACAGTAATTTCCTTGTGCAGAAAATGTTGAAATATTGATAAAAAATTATAATTACTTTATAATGAAGGAGTATAGATTTATTATCTCTGCACGTAAATTAAACGTTGTTTTTTGTGCATTTAATGGATTCAATTTTTTTTAAACGTATTTAAATGATGTTAAGATTACTACTTTTCATTATTTTGACAAACCTGTACGGCTAATGATGTGAAACGACCAATTAATTATTGCTGTTATTATTTCCGATGCGTATTAATTTTTCATAATGTATCTTTATTTGTGACCAAAATTCGGATGGTACATGTATCATCAGTTCAGTAGTGAGTACTTTTGTACTGACATAATTCTTAACAAGCATTTTTTTTAATTTTCCGTTTTTCCGTTTAGACTTATAAAGAAACTAAGTTTCCTTAAACAAAATTGACCTTAGATGCCTTCAGCTAGAAGATTTACATCATCTTTGGTTATAAAGCTTCTCTATTGTTCCAGCTTCTTAACACACTTTTCTTCCAAATATTTGACGTTGAGCGTTCATGATAATAAAAAAAGCGCTTACGACGCATAAAATCTACTAAGTGTTGTTTTCATTTTTTTTATTCAGAGTATATTGTTGCGAATAAAGCATTATCTCATTAAACCATCAACAAATTATTTTATAGATTTTCTTTCTTTACATTTTGAAAACAGAAATATGTATATATGTATGACATAAAATCAATCAGTTGAAAATCGTTTGATTTTTTTTTTAAATTGATTAGGCATTTGACACTTCAAAACCAAGCAAAATACCTATCAGAAAAGTATATCTGTATTAGTATAAGATAATGATTGTTTGATAATTAATTTTTGTTTAGAGCGTTATAAAGGCAACAAATAAAAGCATTGGTGTGCAGCAATCATTTGGATGGCCGATATACACATCATGATATTTTTATGATAATACAAAAGGAACCATTGTAGAAATAAGTAGATATTATATCGTTTACTATAGCGATTGGAATAACTGCTCATACGAATGAACGAATATCTATACAAATTGACACGAAGTCAGACGATAAAAGGCAATCGGGAATATAAAAATAGCATTTGGTTACATTCGATAAATATCTATTCTGCTATGCTATGATGGTTTGTTAAACTTTCATTTATACAAGAACAAAGAAAAATATTAATGACAATATGAACGACTATCTACACGCATGAACGGAGATCTACGTAAATGGACGAAAAGACATATGAAAAAAGACAACCTGTAATATTTGAATATCATTTGGTAAACTCCTATAAACATCAATTCTGTAGTTGTTATAAATGTTAGTGTTACTTGAATCTAAACTAAAACAAACATTGGAACTGATATATTATGTAATATCGATTTTATTGACCATAGGAACGACAATCTAAACAAATTTACGGACTTCTAGACGCAAAGCCAGTTGAAAAATACAACCTAAAATATTTTAATAGCATTTGGTTAACTTCTATAAGATGTTATAAGTCTTATTGTTAATTGTATTTAAACTACAAATCAGTGCAAATAGACGAAAAGCCATACGATTCTTAGTCTCACTGGGTCGATGCCTCTGCTGGTGGAGATTTAGTTCCACGAGGGTATCATAAGCCCAGTAGTCAGCACTTTTTGTGTTGACATGATGAATTATCATTGATATTGTTATATTTATAAATTAACTATTTACAAAATTTTGAATTTTTTGAAATACTAAGGATTTTCTACCTCAGGCATAGATTACCTTATCTGTAATTGGCAACACTTTTAAGAATTTTGGATCTCAATGCTCTTCAACTTCGTACTTTATTTGGCTTTTTTAAAACTTTTTCGGATTCGAGAGTCACTGATGAGTCTTTTGTAGACGAAAAGCGCGTCCGGTGTATACATAAAAAATTAGTCCTGTTATCTATGATGAGTTTATTTATTTAATATCGATTGAAGTGACAATATGAATTATAATCTACTCAAATGAACAGACTGCTATGCAAATAGACGCAAAACTAGATAAAAAAAAACACCCAACAACATGAATTGTTGAAATAGCAATTTTGAAGTTTTGAAGTTGCTTAAGGTTTAGTTTTACTTGTATTTAAAGAAGAACAAACAATAATATAAGAACTGATTTATTATATCGATTTCATGGACAATAGGACAATAGGAACGACTATATATACTAATGACAGGACTGCTGAGCTAATAGCCACAACATTAGACGATATAATGCAAACTAAAATATTTGAATAATATTTGGTATACTTCAGTTCTGCAGCTGCTATCAAGCTTAGTTTCACTTGTATTTATAGTAGAACTAACTTTCAAAGTGATATATTTTATCGATTGCAGTGACAATAGTGAACGAACTGCTATGCAAATAGACGCAAAGCCAGATGAAAAAAGACAACCAGAAATATTTAAAAAACATTTGATATAAACATCAATTTTGAAGTTGCTGTAAGGCGTAGTGTGACTTCTATTTAAACAAGAACGAACAATAATATTAGAACTGGTATCTAGTTTCAGGAACAATAGGAACGACTATCTATACCTATGAAAGGACTGATTTGCAAATAGACACAAAATTAGAAGATACATGGCAATCTGAATAATTTGAAAAGCATTTGCCAAACTTCTATAAACATCAATTCTGCTGTTGCTCAATTTTGCTATTAGGCTGAGTTTTATTTTCATTTTCAAGTTATACAAAAGCAAACAATAAATTCAACAAAAATATCTATTAGTATCGACGACCCCAAAAGTGTAGGAAATCTTTTGATTGATTTGTGATAAAAGAAACATGTTTAAGCTGGCCATCAACCCTAGTCTTAATTAACGTCTATTTACTTTTTAACCCATACCATCTATCTATATGCTATATTTGTTTAAATTTTATACATCTGAATGATTATTTGTGACAGGTTCATTTAACTTCTGCCAAAATAAAAAACAAATACGTTTATAAATGTATAAATTTATTGTTAGAGGATATCTGTTAAAAAACAGGTTAATTGTGAAAAATCATATATGGTAGATTTTACATATTATTTCTGTTTATTTTGTTAACGCAAAGTTGTCAATATAATGGATTGTTTTGCGACTGTCATACACGTGAAAGGCTTAGTTAGGTATACACCAGGTTCAATCTACTTTTTTTTCTATATAAGAAAATGCATATACAAAGTCAGGAATATGGCAGTTCGTTTGATGTGTTTGAGCTTTTGTTTTTGCCCTTTGATTAGGGACTTTCTTTTTTGAATTTTCTTCGGAGGTCAGTATTTTCGTGATTTCATTTAATTCAAATTCGTATTTTAAATTCTTAAAAAAGCAAGCTCCGTGAATTAATTTCGATATCAGTGTTAATAGATTAATGTTGAATTTAAGTGTTTAACTAAATTAAGCATTTTTTTTTTAAAGGATTGTTAGCAAACTTAGGAAAAACCCCGCAATCATATATACTCGAAAATGCAATTTCTCTCTATCAACAAGCAAGCAATTACCACGAAAAAAAAATGAATTCACACTAAGTTATAATTAGCTAATTAATATACTGTTAGTTTAAACTTTTCAATTTATAATCATCATTTATCAATTATTCTTCATATGAAACATTGCAATTTTTTAATAAAGCATTTCAAACATTAAAAGACAGCGGAAACATAGTAGTCTTCGTATCCAATCAATAGAAATACAAATCTCTTCATGTACAATTGGAACATTGCAATTAGAGAATCATTCAATTTGATGTATGATGGAAATCATTTAATGCAAATTTCAGGTATTTCTGTAAAGTGCATGTTGACATGCAGATACAAAATAAGCCCTTTACATATTTTAATCTGATAAAACCAAATGAGGGAAATGCGCAAATATCACCAGGTAAAACAAACAAATGTCAGACCTTATTGCATCAAACATGTCAAATGCACTTGCAGAAATTAATCCATCGAGTTAAGGATTTTTTATATTCACAACAAAACTCATATATCGAGTATAATATGAATGTTGAAAATTAACTTTGTTCTATATTTTCCTATAACAAGTATAAAACGTCAGGAAAGCTTCGATGCGTTTGGCTTTTTTTTTTTTAAACATCAATCATCATATCTTGATAACATCCTAAGCAATGAGACTAATTATAATTTGATGCAATATAAAATGCATGTTATAATGTTTGATGCGTATTTATATTGTACTGTATAAATTTACTAATTGAAAGGAACGCGTTAACCTTTCATTTGTTAAATGCCATACAAAGACAAATCATTACATCACGCAAAATTAATACCGGTAAATATTTCTAAATAGGAACTGGACAAACCAGACAGAATAGTATTGACAGGATACAGAAATTCCATTGACATTATATGCATCATTATATACGTTATCGAAGTTAACAGCAGGAACTACTTACATGTACCACCAGAGATCACCAGTTTATACTATATAAAATGATATATATACAAGTCATCAAAGACAAAACAAACAATGGTTATCGATTAATAAACTTACTATCAAAAGAATATGCATTCAATTTCCTGCAAACAATTAGTTATTTTTTTAGATACCAGTTGTTGGAAATTATCCCTCCATGATAATTATTGTCACAAAAACTGCGAGGAGCTAACTTAAAAAGCTCCGAGCATCCTACTGGTATGTTCTGAGCTTCATCATAGGAATAAATCTATGATCCCTTAAGTTCGTCTTTTAAATCCTTGTCATATTTTGCTTAATTTACAGTGAACTGCTGTCATTATCGAATAAAATGGAATACTTCTAATATATAAGTAGTTAATGTGAACACCACATGATGCCTTTAAACGTTAGCGAAATTGCTAAAATAGTATTCAGTTATTGCTTTGATCACTTATTTGTTCTAATAATGAATATGCATGAAATTTTGCCATTATACGATAAAAGGTCACACTCGATCAATATCACTTTCTATCCTTTATTATTGATTATTTTTTATGATATTTTTAACAACTCCACACAAAAGACCAAATGACACAGACATTACCCACTATAGGTCACCTCACGGCCTTCAACAATGAGCAAAGCCCCTCCCACATAGTCAACTATTAAAGGCCCCGTAATGACAGTTTTAGTTCGTAACCCGGATTTGTTTTCTCTCAATCGATGTATGACTTTCGAACAACGGTATACTACTGTTGCCTTTATTTAACTGATGATCCATATCTGGACACATTTAAAACATAGAGATTCAGAAAATGAGGTTCAGTTTAAACAATAAAGTTATCGACTGGTATTTCATACATATGAATTATCTCCCTTAACGCTTAGGACGACATATTTAAAACATGACACATGTATAAAATGTAACAAACTCTTCAACACTTGCTTAACCCTTTGTGTTTTCTAAAGTATCAACGAACACAAAAGATTTATAGCGATAACCATATCATTGTTTTAGAAAATGTAAATATGGAAGCCTTAAAGATAATAAAAAAAATGACTAAAACACAGTTGAAATTTGACCTTATTTATTCTTATTTAGTGTCATATTTTTTTACGGATTGGGAGGTTCTTCATGTTTGTATTATTTTAATTCTTTATATAGGAATAAGAAAATGTGGTACGAGTGCCACTGAGACAACTCTTTATCCAAGTCACAATTTATAAAAGTAAACCATTATAGGTCAAAATACGGTCTTCAACGTGGAGTCTTGGCTCACACTGAATGGCAAGCTATAAAGGGCCCTAGTTTAAAACAAATCAACTGGGAAAGCCAACGATTTAATCTATATAAAAAAAACAAGACACAAGAAATACTTACGAACCACATCAACAAACGAACAAACGACAACTGCTTAACACCAGAGTCCTGACTTATGAAAAGGTGCAAACTATTGCAGCGGGTTAAAACGTTTTAATGGTATCAAACCTTCATCCTCATCTGCAACAATAGTGTATGTTTCTTTTTTAAATATGTTTATTCGTCCACATTACACATATGTGTTGTATTTTTTAGCATAATAGACAGATTTGTTAAGACGCCATACACACATTTAGCTTATATCATTAGTGTCAATATCTATTAGGTATCTCTTGCCTCCGTGTTGTGTCTTTAAAACAAACAATGGAACACTCTTCATTTTTTCTCAATCAAAAATCAATCTTATGGGGTTTAATATTCATAATCGCTCATTTCAAGTGAAATGAATTTTACCTACTCGAGTAGAAAGAGAGTATGACGTCATAAACTTTGTAAATTGACAAACTTCAATTAACAGATCATAAATGGTCTTTTAACCTCGAGTATGATCTCGACGTCATCTCATCTCAGGTATCTGTCGTCTTTCGATAATAATGTTGTTGACAACCCCATCTTTATCATCATGTAAACATATATCATTCTTAATTTCAAACATTTTCCCTCTTTTCCTACTTAACGTCTATTTTTGTTTACTAAAGATATAAACATACAATGTACATACATGTATATTGTGTAGGAAATTGAGATAAAAACGATATTCAATAGAATTCAATAAGATTTATTCAGAAATGCATGATAATTTTCCATTAATCTTGATCTATCTTGAAAATATGTGATTTCTAATTTGAAGGCTTTCAGAGAAACTACAATAAACATGATTTTGGCACAGAAGCTCCTTTATGTGCGTCAAAAATGATAAAAACAATAGATAAAGTGTTAGGATAAGTTTGCATGATATTTTTGCGTAACAAAGAAGAAATATTGTATTAAAAAAGCAATAAAAGAGGGACGAAATATAACATAGGGAGAGTCAAACTCATAAATCGAAAATAAACTGACAGCGCCTGACTAAAGACGAAAAAGACAAACAAACATTCAATAGAACACAAGAAACAACATACAAAACTAAAACATGAGCAACACGAACCCCACCAAAAACTAGGGGTGATTTCAGGTGCTTCGGAAGGGTAAGCAGATCCTGCTCCCCATGTGGCACCCGTCGTGTTGCTTATGTTATTAAAAAATCTGGTAAATAGTCTAATTCGGTAGGTCACATTCATGAAAGGGAAGGGGATTGTAGTTACGACTTAAAGAACATATCCGATATCATTTTTTGAAACGGTTATTCAATAACGGTCAACAGCTCGACCAATAAATCGATGAAGAACTGACAATACCATGGTAAAAAGAAAAAGAAAAAAGAAAACCAATTATTCACTTAACACTACATTGAATAACACGAACCCATGAAAACTCGTGGATGACCACAAGTGCTCCGGAAGAGTAAGCAGTTCCATCCCACACTAGTGGTATTGCATAGAACTATTAACAACTAGGTTTTGTCACAACAGGAAACTACACGACATATTATTGGCATATTCGTGGATAATTTGCAACGGTTAACTTAATTTAATGGGATCACTGATAAACATATTTCAATTTTTTACTTGAAATCCGTTTTTCATAGGCATAAATCCTAAACCTATTTTTTTTGGGGGAAATGTACAATGTAAGCTTTGAAATATTGTATCAATTGGATAGGTTTTTATATCACCTACAGGTGATGTTGCAGCAGAACGTGTGATTTTTTTAAACATTATTTTGGTAAAGAAAATATTCTGCCAAAAAAATAAAAATAAAAAAAAAATGACGAACTCAATTGAAAATTTAAAACGGAAACTATCTTTAAATGGCACTTTTTCAACCAAAGATGAAGAACTGGATCTTGCATCACTGTATTGGATATCTAAACTACATAAGTGTCCTTACAAACAACGGTATATTGCTGGGTCTTCCAAGTGCTCCACGAAACCTCTTTCTAAATTATTAACATCTATTTTATCAGCAATCAAAGACGGGCATCAAAGTTATTGTGAAACTGCATATTCTAGAGGTGGCGTGAATCAGATGTGGATACTTAAAAATTCCAAAAATCTTTTAGAGTACATACAATCTAACTCTCTTTCATCTTGTAACAGTATTAAAACATTTGACTTTTCTACTCTTTATACAAGTATTCCACATTCCAAACTAAAAGACAAATTGAAAGAGTTGGTATTACTTTGCTTCATAAAAAAGAATGGCCAACGTAGATACAAGTATCTTGTCTTAGGGAGGGATAAATCATACTTTGTAAAGAATCACTCTGATTCAAACAAAAAATTCTCTGAAACCGATATTATCAAGATGCTTGATTTCTTGATTGACAACATATTTGTAACGTTCGGAGGACGTGTTTTTCAACAGACTGTCGGCATCCCAATGGGAACAAACTGTGCCCCTCTACTTGCCGACTTGTTTCTTTATTATTATGAGGCTGACTTCATGCAGGAACTTCTTAGGAAGAAAGATAAGAAGTTAGCAATATCCTTTAACTCTACTTTCCGCTATATAGATGATTCAAAATTTGGTGACAATGTGGAACGCATCTATCCCATCGAATTGGAGATAAAGGATACTACAGATACAGTTAAGTCGGCTTCATATCTTGACTTACATCTAGAAATTGACAATGAGGGTCGGTTGAAAACAAAACTTTACGACAAAAGAGATGATTTCAGCTTTCCAATTGTGAACTTTCCATTTCTAAGTAGCAACATTCCAGCAGCACCTGCATACGGGGTATATATCTCCCAATTGATACGATATTCCCGTGCTTGCGTTTCCTATCATGATTTTCTTGATAGAGGGTTACTGCTCACAAGGAAGCTATTAAACCAAGAGTTCCAAATGGTGAAGTTGAAATCATCCCTTCGTAAATTTTACGGACGCCATCACGAGTTGGTTGACCGTTATGGAATAACCGTTTCACAAATGATATCGGATATGTTCCTTACGTCGTAACTACAATCCCCTCCCCTTTCATGAATGTGACCTACCGAATTAGACTATTTACCGGATTTGTAATCACATAAGCAACACGACGGGTGCCACATGTGGAGCAGGATCTGCTTACCCTTCCGGAGCACCTGAGATCACCCCTAGTTTTTGGTGGGGTTCGTGTTGTTTATTCTTTAGTTTTCTATGTTGTGTCATGGGTACTATTGTTTTTCTGTTTGTCTTTTTCATTTTTAGCCATGGCGTTGTCAGTTTGTTTTAGATTTATGAGTTTGACTGTCCCTTTGGTATCTTTCGTCCCTCTTTTATAAGTCCAAACACATCAACATGATCAAACGAATGAAAAAAAACAACTTATATCTTATTTTGATTTTGTACAGTAATTTCCTAATTTCTAAAATGTTGCATTATGGATAAAAATATAATTACTTTATAATGAAGGGGTATAGATTTATTATAGCTGCACGTAAATTAAACTTGTTTTTTTTTATGCAATTAATAGACTCAATTTTTTTTAAAACGTGTTTAAATGGAGTTATAATGTACTACTTTGCATTATTGTGACAAACTTGTATGGCTAACGAGGTATAATGATCAATTACTGCGGTATTAAAAAAAACATATAGATATTTCATAATGTATTTTGATTTATCATTTTGAGGGATCACCAGCTTAATATTTTTTTAAATTTGGAAAATAAAAGGAAACTTAGATTTTGCCTCCATCAGACAAAATTGACCTTAAATATATTTGACTATGGTATTTAGGTCCTCATTGGTCATATAGCTCTTGTACATCATTGGCTTTCAAATACTGTAAAATCAGGAATTAATGCGTGCATTTATTATTGCGATTTTGTCATTTTAGACTAAAATGCGATTTTAATTTTTGAGACATTCAGAAAAATCCTGTTTGATTCATATGAAAAATTCCAAAATGCGAGTTTTATTATTGCGATGTTAGCCCTTTCGCATTGTTTTCAATGAAAAAAATCGCAATAATTTCTGAATTTACAGTTTTTGACGTTGCTTGTTTCTGGTAAAAGTATATATGAGAAAGCGCTACGGACGAATGAAATCTATAGTCTTGTTTTCATTTTTGTTCAGAGCATTTATAGAATATAAAGCATTATGTCATTAAATCATTTGGAAAAACATGTATATTTTTTTATAGTTTTTTTTGATACATTAAAAAAAATCAAAAAAGAAAATCAACCAGAAATACGTTATGGCATTAAATCAATCACTTGACAATAAGACCAACTATTTATACTAATAAAAGTACTGCTCTGCAAATGTACACAAATTAGACGATACTATAGCAGTTGGTAAACTTCTGTAAACGTCAATTTATTGGTTATGCTATTGAGCTTATTTAAACATCAATCTATAAAAGAGCTAACAATAAATTCAACAAAATATTTATGATATCGACAACCGAAAGAATCAGAATAATATATTTTGATTGATCTGTGATAAAAGAATCATCTTTAAACTGGCCATTAACATGATTAACCCTAGTCTTAATTAACGTCTATTTACTTTTTAAACCCATGCCATCTATCAACATGATATATTTGTTTACATTTTATACATCTGAATGATTATTTGTGACAGGTTCATTTAACTTATGTCAAAATTAAAAACAAATATGTATGAAATATGTTGTCAGAGAATGCCTTTTACACAAACAGGTTAATTGTGAAAAATTAAAATACTGTGAATTCATTCAAATTCGTAGTGTGGATACATATTCATTCTTTTTCGAGACCAGTGTTTATAGATAAACGTCGAATGTAAGTGTTCATCGAAATTAAAACATTTTTCTAAAGTATTGTAAGCAAACTTACGAAAACAGATATCCACAAAAATGCATTTTTATTTCAATCCACAAACAAACAGTTAACAGGGGGAACAAGCGAAACCACACATAGTCATAATAAGCTAATTAATGTACAATTAGTATAAAGTATTCCAAACATTAAAAAGACAGCGGAAACATAGAAATTGTCGTTTTCAATCAATGAAAATAAAAATCTCTACATAATCAATTTAAACATTGCAATTAGAGAATCTTTCAACTTGATTTATGATGGAAATCATGTAATGCACATTTCAGGTATTTCTTTAAAGTGCATGTTAACATGCAAATACAAAATAAGCCAATTACTTGTTTTAATCTGATAAAAGCAAATGAGGGATGTGCGCCAATATTACCAGGTAAAACAAACAAATGTCATACCTTAATGCATCACACTTGTCAAATGCACTTGTAGACATTAATCTGCATGTCTTACATGTCAACCAGTATCATTAATAAACATCGGACTTATGCTCTACACTCCCATCAATAGTAAACCTTTATTCATCAAATATTTGAAATAATTGGTACTATAGGGCTTAATCCAAATATTATACATGTAATATTGGTCCTCTCCGCTGCGTCTCAGTGAATCGGTCAGTATTACTAGGTCACTAGTAGTACAAGGACTGATCAGCTCGAAGTCTACAAATGCGTCTGGTTATATCTCCTTACGGACTGAGAATAGTGAGCTAGCACACTAACAATCCCGCTGTACGTTTAATATGCATCTACCCATCCATCGAAGGAGAATTTATATTCACATTAAAACTCTTGCGATGTAGTATACTATTAATGTTTATAATTATCTTTTTTTCAAATATAACATTTTCCTATAGCATGTATATAACTTCAGGAACGCTTCAACAAATTTGGCTTTTTATTTAAAAAAAAACCATCAATCATCATATCTAGATAACATCAATGGCAATTAGAGTAATTATAATTGAATCTAATATACAATTCATTTTGTAATGCTTTATGCGTATCTATTATCTGCAGTATGAGCTGATTAATTGAAAGCAAACGCATTAACCTTTACCGTTTAATGCCATTAAAAGACAAATCATTCAATCACGCAAAATAAATGCCCGTAAACATATCTAAATAGGAAAGAACTGGAAAAATTTTGCAAAGCAGTATCAACAGTATGATAAAATACCAAAAATAATATTCACATCATCAACGTTAGTGTCATGAGCTACTAGTATGTACCACCAGAAATCACAACGGTTTTCATCTAAGTTCGTCCTTTTCTAAATATATTTACGTGTTTTGTTTTGGACTGCTGTCCTATTGGAGTGAAATATCAAATACTGCACTTCGCAAGCAAAAAATATTGACCTTACAATTTGCGTTCATGAATGTATTGAAATTGTCTAAAAAACACAACGATAGTTGACTTGAGATGATTTGGATTTTATTCTAAGGTCTTTTTTGGTTCACGTTACCAGTAAAAATCGTTGACGACATAGGTTCGAAGGATAAAACAATCAAAGTAACCAATATTAACCGAAAAAATACTTTCAGCTTATCTATTCAGAAGTTAATGAAGGTTAAAGGTTTCGACTACAAACGACGAACTTAATCTTAGATGGCTCTGGCTTTCGTTTTAAGTTCAATTTTGCCATAAAGGTTTTCAACTATCTTGGTTCTTATACATTGTTTGCGTTCAAATATTCTGTTTTGAGTGTTCCCGATGGAGATAAAAGCACTCCAGTCGCATGACATATTTTCAGATATTCATGTTTTTAAAAACATGACAATGGTTTAAGGTATAAGTTCATGATGTACATGATCTATTAGTACTCAATGATATATGCATCGTTCTCCATCACGCAAAAATAACTGATTGTGATTTACAGGATTGTAGGATTAAACAAGCAAATACAATAAAAGGTAGCTAATTAGAGTCAATGTTATGAGACCAATGTGCAACGTATTCTCTACTTTTATGTTTGATACACCAGCAAATTAAATTTATTCAAAATTTAACCAAAACCTTTCCCCTAAATGTACAACGTTGAATGATCTCTAAAGTTTAACTCCCTGAGAAAAGAACCCACCCAAAACAAGCTATAATGTGAAAAAACAAGAATGAATCTGTATTTTGTTTTTGTTTATGTGCTCTTGTATCTAGGTTTGTTTTTATAATTAGCTCGGTATAAAGCTTTCTATGTCGGCTGTTGTTTGTCTTTTAAATATGTCGTTTTTTCCTCAATTTCTAATTAGCTAAAGTAAAAAATACTTCTTGCAAAATAATTTTTGGGTGGTATTAGAGCAGAAGTAATATTAAATTGTTCCAGTCTGGGTCATGAATGGTTAAAGAAAGCGTCGTTTTATAAATGTACTTCGTGTTTATGTTGTAAAAAACTTAGAAAATATTGATTTTTTTTTTAAACATATTAAACTGTTTTGCATCGCTGTAATGAATTGAAATATATAAAAGTATAACTTCAACTATTTAGAGTGTAACCACTTCCAATAAATCTACCTTGAGATGATAGTAAACGACGAATACAATTTTTTTTATGTATATAAAAGAAAAATCGTGAGGACTTTTCCCCCATTACCGCCAAAGACATTATTCTTAGCTTTACAAAACAGTAAATTAGGATGAAGATATGTATTGAAACATTAATTTATTGAACCCTAGTAATAACAACTGAATCAATTTATCAAATAATCGGAAAATAACTTAAACTAAATCAAATGACAAGCTAGTATGAATAATTGGAAAACACAAATGAGACAGAAAAGTTATTAATTATCAAAGGATTTACATGTGTGTCATTTTACACTTTGCAGACAAATAAAACATTATAAATACACTCATCACAGATACCTTGCTGATCTTGAATGTCGTACACACCGATTCATCTTTTTAAACAAACATCATGGAATGCCTCACGAACCAAAAACGTTAAAAAGGTCAAAAAGTTAATCCAAAATAATTCGAAAAATTCAACAACCCGTCTGAAAGCAACACAAAACACTACACTGTTATAGTATATCAGAACATTTCGAAAGTTGCATAAACAGATAAAATCAAATGTCAACTACTACATTTTGTACTTAAAATACTGATGAAAGTACTTAAAGGAACTGATGTTGAAAACTCCAACGCCCAATGTCATATATATTTTTTTCTAATCTTAATTTATTATTATAGTTGCATATAATACGATCTGGGAAAAAGCTCACAAAAAATCTTGGGACTCTTTTTTTAATTCAGTAATGAAGATAGTTGATATACGTATTCAACATTTTAAAGAACATTTTACTATTAACAATAACCACAATAAACCTATTTCTCGTATCAAACATAAACTAAAAGACCTAGCAAAGAAATTTGTTTTTGTCCCCGCCGATAAAGCTGCTAATAATATTATTATTGTTTGAGGTAAATTTTACATTGAGGTTCTGAAAAAAGAAATCACCAATTCACCAACATTCCAACTGACTCCTTTTTCAGAAAACGACATCTGTAACAAACATAAACTTTTAGCTACCGCTTTACAAACAGAGCAAAATACAATGAAAGTCCCAACTATGTATTGGCTTCCGAAGCTACACAAAACAACTTACAAATATAGATTCATTGTTCCACTACTAAATTGTCTACTCTTCTTACCAGCACACTTGGAACCATTAAAAACCTGATAATAAATTGTTCAAATAAGGCCTTCGAAAATAGTGGAATTAATTACTTTTGGAGTGTCAAGAACTCGTTGGAAGTACTTGATAAATTGCATGCTTATATTGGTGATTTTGAATCTGTTCAAAGTTTTGATTTTTCTACCCTGTATACCACATTTCCTCACATTGTCATTAAGAAAAAAATCACACACCTAATTAAATGGGCATTTAAAAAATCAGAATGTGAATATATATGTTCAAACTCTTTTAGGTCATTTTTTAGTAGCAATAAACAAAAAAACTATGTCAATTGGACATGCTTTGATACCATATATGCCCTTGAATTTTTACTAGATAACATTTTTGTTCGCTTTGGGGATTCCGTATATCGTCAGATTATCGGAATTCCAATGGGGACTAACTGTGCACCACTTATTGCGGACCTGTTTTTGTATTACTATGAGTTACAATTTATAACAAAAATAAGCAAAGACCCATCGAAACAACATCTGATAAACAAATTTAATAATACTTTTAGATATTTGGATGATATTTTGGCTCTCAATAATGACGACTTCAGTATGTATATTAAAGAAATTTATCATGTTGAACTTACTTTAAATAAAGCTAATACTAACAATGACCACTGCCCTTTCTTCGATCTTGATATCTATATCACTAACGGAAAGCTGAATACTAAAATTTATGATAAAAGAGATGATTTTTCATTTCCTATCGTTAATTATCCATTTTTAGATGGTGACGTTCCCTTGTCACCATCTTACGGTGTTTATATATCTCAACCTGTACGATTCGCTCGTGTATGTAACAATGTTTTAGATTTTAACGAGAGAAATTTATGTATTACTGAAAAATTATTACACCAGGGTTTTCGATATCACAAACTAGTCAAAACATTTACTAAATTTTATCATCGGTATAAGGACATCATTCGTAAATATAGCTCAACATGCAGACTTCTTATACATTCAGGTATTTCACATCCAATCTTTTATGGAAATATTCTTTATAAAGCACAAAGGTGTCCGTATTCACCTCAAAAACTAACAAAACCTTTGAATGGACTTATTAAGAAGGGATATAGTTACGATATTGTTGTCAGGTCATTAAAGATTGCATATTTTGGCGTTAATATTGATTCACTTATAGGGTCTTTGCATCGGAACTAAACACATTTATTCAAAAACCAGTTGTTGGCATGACACAGGTTATGTTCTTCTCATATATGTTATGATGGTATGATACTAAACCCCTAACGAGAAGGATTGTGCCTGATGTTCATATGATGAAATCATAATCTTTCAGTCAGTTTAATTGAAGTCTGGAGCTGGCATGTCAGTTAACTGCTAGTAGTCTGTTGTCATTTATGTATTATTGTCATTTTGTTTATTTTCTTTGGTTACATCTTCTGACATCAGACTCGGACTTCTCTTGAGCTGAATTTTAATGTACGTATTGTTATGCGTTTACTTTTCTACATTGGCTAGAGGTATAGGAGGAGGGTTGAGATCTCACGAACATGTTTAACCCAGCCGCATTTTTGTATTATTTTAATTTTAATTTCTTGTGTACAATTTGGAAATTAGCATGGCGTTCATTATCACTGACCTAGTATATATTTGTTTAGGGGCCAGCTGAAGGACGCCTCCGGGTGCGGGAATTTTTCGCTACATTGAAGACCTGTTGGTGACCTTCTGCTGTTGTTTTTTTCTATGGTCGGATTGTTGTCTCTTTGGCACATTCCCTATTTCCATTCTCAATTTTATTTCTTCATATAAGCTAGTAAAGAGAGATTTTGAAACCAAAAAATATGCACAACTAAAAGCGTGAGACTTTTAGGATATACATACATGTGTTACACGTTTAATAATTGTAAATTGTAAAGCTTCTTAATTTTCTGTTTTTTCCTCACCAATGCATGCATCGTATTATTGCTTCCAATTCAATTTCTAAGATAGTAGATTAAAAATGAGAATGGAAATGGGGAATGAGTCAAATGGACAACAACGCGACCATTAAACAGACAAGATTCTTAACAACAACGAAAACTTAAGACTAAGCAAAACAAACTCCACCAACAATTTGTAGGTGTTACATTGTATATAGTTGCTAATTTTATGTTTGATATACATGTATACCAACTTGTTATCATCTGTGCAATAGTTTTACTAATCGTAATTTTTTCAACCCGTCCTATTTTCTTCGTTTGTGACATCACATACATGTATCTTGCTAAGTACTTGCAATGAACAACGTGACATTAAGACATGAATGACTGACACACCATTATCAGAACACTTTCAATATACGTTGTAAAGACGCTTTAATTCGTAGAATCAAACTAATGTTTGTACTAATTGACTTTTCTGAGAAATGAAAAAAAAACATGTTGTTTTAAATTGAATTACATCATAGGTGAACATAATGTATTAGCCTGAAATTCAGATTATCCAGATTAAATTATAATATATTTTATGGTTTAAGTTCAAAAGACATTGATTTGAAGTATTATTTGAAAACAGCTAAATTATCAAATCTAACAGCAAACCAAGGAATTAATTTGATTGATGTTTAATTACAATGATAGTCTTGGTCATCCAAGTCTATTACATTATTTACCAATAGTAAATACCGAAAATTACCTAATCATCAAACAAAGCTACTGACACAAAATATTTTAACATCAAATACCAAGAAAAAATGAAGAAAACGAACTGATAATTCTTGGGGGTTTATTCTGTGTTCAAAACCTTTGGGAAATGTATAACGGGATCAGGATTTGTAAGCTCCAGGAGCAATAAGAGCACCACTGATGCTATATTAAAACAGCACCCACATATTTGTTCAGGTCTCAAACAATGTCAAATAAGTGCATAACATAGATCAAAACATGCTCGCGTTTTTATGCCTAACACAGTGTCGAACGTGCTGGTGTGTCATGTATGAGTCATTGCTAAACACAGCGTCAAACAAAATATGTGTCAGTGCATAACCCAGTTTACATAGATACAAGAAGATGTTTTATGTGCCAATGAGATATATCTCCATCCAATCTCAGTTTGTAAATGTTAACCATTTAAAGTTCGATCGTCAGCACGGAGTCTTGACTCACACCATATTTTTTCATGAATGTTTTGGTTTCAACCCTAATTCTAAAACAGCGTCCTACGTACGACGAACGTACAGGAACAAACGACAACAACTGAACTACAGGCTTTTGATTAAAGATGGCCACATAACGAATGTAGGGGGTTAAACATGTTTGAGAGCGCCCACCCTCCCCTAACCTCGGACAGTGGTGCAAGAGCAAAATAAGAATAAATTATACAATTCAGACGAAAAATATCGATTTAAAACAGAAAAAGAGCAAACAAAACACAAACCGCACGTAACAGGATATTCGACCACCCACTATCCCTTACAATATTAGGTTAAAAAAATCTTTGGGTCAGGTCAGTTCACAAATGAACTACAAATAGATATAGTTTAACTTATAGCACGAACTAGGACGAAAGATACGTTTGGTTAAAAGATGTCATATTTCTTGTACATGTATTCACAATTGGCGATAGTACGTTGTGTTTTTATTTTAAAGAAACATAATTATTAATTTGAAAACTCTCTCGGTTACTGGCGTGAGATGGAATAACTTAATGCATTGTTAGTTTTACTGTATTTCTTGGTCAATGGGTCCTCAACGCATCGAGAAAATCCCGCACTTGGCTGTGGTCTTTAGCTGGCCCCTAAATAAAAATATGTTCTAGTTCCGTGACAAATACGCCTTTTTTGTTTATACAGCATTATTCTATGTGCTTTGTGTGTATTGATATGTGCTATTTTTTTTTAATTTCAGGCATAAGTTTTCTATTTGTTTGCTACGTGCGGATTGATTATGCTATCTTACTAATTTACTTAGTACTAAAATCTAACAATCAATTCTAAATTCAATCACTGTCGATAATAATTATTGTAATGATGTTGTTAAAAAACCATGGTAACTTACGTTTTCAATCTTAAATTATAATAATTTCCTGTCTTGTTATTGAACCGGATGTATTGTCAATACGTCCATTAATCCCGGATGTGCAAAATCATTTCAAAATGTTGAAAAACGTAAAACGCAAAATGGTCGCCGTGATAAGAAAAGAGGGTATAAGGATTTTTTGGCTAACGGAATAAAATGTTTGTTGTCGAAAACATTATGTTTGTTTTTGTCGATTCTTCCATTTTGTACTTCCGATTTCTAGGTCAAAGATAATAATTCACTGTCATGTCAAAACATGGACAAAATGCAAGTAATTTATCGATAAATGAGAAGGGCAATAGATAACTTACTAACAGTATAAATATGCATTTGTCACTTTTACTTAAAGGTCATGGTGAAATGATGTACTTTGACCATTATGCTCCCCATTTTAAAGTTACAACTTTTATTCGCCGTTCATGCTGTTCGTTTATATTGCTGCTTATTTCTTGAAATCTATTGACAATGCAGCTTGTTAAACAAGTTGCTATTTTAAGTCAGAGCAATCGAATCATTGTAGTTATAAATACATTTCACTGGTATATTTATATTATTTGTAATTTTGTTTCAAACAATGCAAATGTCATTTAAGAAACTGTTGATTTGTGTATCCTATTCGTCATCCATCTATTGACGAAAGCATCAATGATAAAGATGTTTTCTGGATAATTAATAAAAGTTTAAATATGTTAAAGAAGTAAATCAAGTCGATAAAATGGCCCGGATTTTCCCCTCTAAGTAAAAAAAACTTCGTAAATAGAATTATAATATCCTTAAAAAGTATAAGTCCTGAAAAATAATCACAAATCGCATTTATTTTGCATGTGTGGTATTTGATAAGGGGATATTTATCCAGTGACATTTACTTTAAAAAAAAAATCGAATATTTATCATTATATTCAAGTGTAAGCTTCTTTATACTTATATATTTTTCTTGTACTATATCGATCCGATGTAGAGTGCTCGTGCGCTTATATAGTACATTCAAGTCAATGGCTGATCCTTATTAATGATAACAGACCTTCAACTTATTGTTCGATTATTAAACAAAACCACCCGGCCAGGACCCCCTTCTTCCCAAATGTATCTAGTTATATCCAGTTAAATAACAACTTTTCTAACAAGGATGTCAAATAAGCGACTCTCTACACTTTATTAAAATGGTTGACACTCATCCTTTAATCTCTACCGATCGGCATTTAAAGACCTGTATATATAGTTTAGCCTCCGATTTGCTGCGCGGGATGCATAAATACGCGGACACATTAAATCAGAATATAGAATATTAATATAATGTTCTGTGTAGGATAAGGGCTCTGTTGTCAGCGTTTTTAGGAAAGTTAAGAACTATAGAGGGGTTAATACATGTAGACGGCTGAAACAACTTATTGCTTTGATTACTCATAAGTTTTGCAATGAATATGTATAAAATATTTGCCACTAGACGATAATAGACAACACTCGATTGTGCCTACCCTCTAGCCTCAGTTTTGTTTATGTTGTATTTTAGCTGAAAAGCCATATGTCTGGACACCTTTAAAATATAGAGAAGTGGGAATGAGATAAGGTTTCAACAATAAAGCTGTCTACTAATATTTCATTTCTTTTCATTTTGCTAATAAACTCATCATAGATACCAGGACTAAATTTAGTATATACGCCAGACGCGCGTTTTGTCTACAAAAGACTCATCAGTGACGCTTGAATCCAATAAAGTTAAAAAGGCCAAAAGCATTCCATATATTTATAATCTCACACACCGCGAAGGCAGACAACTTTTAAACACGATACATGTATAAAATTGTACAAATACTTCAATACTTGTTCAACTTTTTTGTGTTTCCTACAGTATTAATTTACAAAATAAATAAATATTGATAACCATACATTAGTCTCTTGTTTTTGAATATGTTAATATTGAAGCTTTTAAAAAGATAATTAAAAAAATATATAGCTTGAATCACAGCTGGTATTTGACCTAATTTATTCGGATTGATTTAGTATCATATTTTGTACAAAAGTCTTGATTGGGAGGCTCTTTATGCTTGTATTGTCTTCTTTTTATTCCTTGTATAGATATAAGAAGATGTTGGTATGAGTGACAATGACACAACTCTCCATCCAAGTGACATTTTATCAAAGTAAACCATTATAGGTCAAAGTACAGTCTTCAACAAGAAACCTTGGCTCATACAAAACAGGAAGCAATAAAGGGTCCCACAACTTACTAGTGTAAAACCAGAAGGCCATCGGTCTAATCTATATAAAAACAAGAAACGAGAAACACTTATGAACATATCCACAAACGAAAACAATTGAACATCAGATTACTGCCTTAGAACAAGTGCAAACAATTGCAGCGGGTTTAAATGTTTGAATGGTACCAAACCTTTACGCTTATCTGAAACAATATTCTAAATAATTATGCCAATTGTTCTCTATTTATTACATTTTAGTACTATATTATTCTCTTTTCTGTAAACCCCACAAAGACTCATGTATTGTATTTTGGTATGAGGGCATTATATGTCTCCATTAATCGGAGCAAAATAAGTAATTCAAGTATACGTAAAGCAATGTGGTTTTTATTTTGAAAAAAGGCTTACATGTATACATCTACGTATGTTTTATTACATTATTTATACTTAAACCGATTTAACCCTTACAGTGCCGTAATATCCCCGTATTTAATTCTAATGATTGTTAATCACTGGTAAACCAAACTATGACACGGTAATTAACAACTTGCAGTTATTTTCCATGAACAGTTTTAATCAATTTTAAAAAGTAAATTATCACTGATATTCGATATATTTATCATAGATTTAATCAAAATACTTGTTTCTTCTTTCAATAAAGAACACGTGTTATGTTACAATGTTTATCGCTGGTCAACACTATACTAGAACTGCATAACATAACCGGAAATAAACAACCGACTCCATACACATTTCTCGGGATTATTCTTCGTTGAATTCTTAAATTCGTGGTTCGCTATGACTCACGAAACCCACGAAAATTGGTATACCACGAATAAAAATGAATCCAAAGTAGTTTTGTTCATAATTGTATTATATGTCTCAGTTAACATGAACTTCTTCCTACGAAAATGCCGGTAATTTTCCGCCATTGGAGTTTTGAACTTTTTATAGTTTAAAAAAGGTCGTTTTTCATAAAATCAAAAGAATGTCATAGAAATCATATTAAAATTTTGTTCGCATTGTAAACAACTACCAAAAATTGATCTCCTGTTCATTAAAAAAATGACACCATTTTATTTGAAATCTGTTATTTCAAACAACTCGAGATAAGTCTTTTAATTAGAATTGAGATATAATAAGAATTAAAATACTTAAACTTTTATTTTTGTGGACTAAGAATGTCGTTATTGCTTTATTTTGATACAAATTATCAACCGCCATATGATTTCAGTACTTTTTGTTCATCAGAATTGGTTGTTCTTCATAAATTATGTTTACTTGAAGGAAAAAGGTATTAAATATTTGTACGCGTTGACTAAAATGCAAATGTTTCTTCTCATATTTGAAAATATTGTAACGTCAATTGCAATCAGTTGTTATAAATTCTTTTTTTTTTTTGTATAAAATTTGAATATTTGAAGAACAAGCATCTGTTTACTTTTGATTTTGTTGAACCAGAATGCAATAATTTCTTCATTTGAATGGAAATTATTGACCACAATTTGATTTTTTTACTGTATATAGTTTTAAATTGGTAGTTTTTTCATAAAATTAAAAGAATGACAGAGAAATCATACTAAAATTTTATTCGCATTATTTAAAATATCCAAAATTGTTCTTCTTTTTATTGAAAATGATACTATTTTATTTGAAATCCGTTATTTTTAACATCTTGAGATAAGTCTTTTAAATAAAATTGAGATAAAATAAAAATTAAAATACTTAAATTTTTATTTTTATGGAATAAAAATGCAGTTATTGCTTTTTTTGATAAAAAATATTAACCGCCATATGATTTCAGTACTTTGTGTTCATCAGGATTGGTTGTTCTTCATAAATTATGTTTACTTTAAGGAAAACGATATTAAATTTTTGTACGCGTTGTGTGAAATGAAAATATTTCTTCTCATATTTGAAAATATTGTAACTTCATTTGCAATCGATGACCGCTGATTGATCGCTAAAACAGTAACGCCTAAGGTTGCAAGTACTGTAGCACATGGGCAATGCGTCGGTATAAAACAGGTACCCGATTCAAAATAATTATTATTAAATATGATATCAATTAAATTAAGAATGGAAGTGGGTATAGTGTCAAAGAGAAGTTTCAGTCAATATGACCAATGGTCATATCAATATTGCATATTGACAAAATAAACTTTCACTATACATACAAAAAAGTTATCACAAAATAATAGCAGAATTAATTTAAACGATAAAACAACCACAATCTGCAATCAATAGGTGAATAGCATATAAACTTGTTATTAAAATGCATTTACATTAATTGAATTTCTTCTTTTTTGTTTATCCAAGTAACACTTTATTCAAGACGATTTAGTCACCGATAACTCCAACTCTGTATTTCTCATATAACATCTTAATGATGACAGTTTTCAGGGGAAAAAAATACCGTCACTGTGGAATGAATGTCTATTTTCCAGGTGTGTAGTCTTAGTAAGGTTAATTTTGTAACTTCTGCTGCGATAAATAATTTTTTAGTTAGAGTCATACGGAACTGTATTGATAACATGTTGTATAGATTTATAATGTTTTAATTAATTAAATTTCGTTAAATACATTCATTATTAAAAGACCGAAAAAAGCACGAATTTTATATCAACAGAATGATGAAGAATCGTGGACCAGCATAGGAATAAAAAGACAGATGAGCTTTGTGTCATTGAAAGTAGATTTAACAAAGTCAACGAAAGAATGAAGGAACACATCGTGACAGAAAAAACAACAACAAATAACTGGGAACTCAATATGATCAGCGTTAAAGAATGTAAAGCCAAACTCTAAACCTAAATAAGATACCAAATAAAAAGCCTCCCTTTTATAGCAATTTTCTGAAGTTATCTTTCTTTACCCGCAATACAATTCGATGAAAAATGTTTCAAATAAGTTACGAAAACTGATAATCTCTCGAAAATAACGTTTTAAATTTCTAGTTAAAGAAACGCGTGAACTTCATTTAGGAAATATAATGTTGATGTACTGTTTATTTTTACAGTAAATTAGTAAAGACAATTTAATATCCTTTAACTGTATTGTTCGCTTTATAGATGACGTTCTCTCACTAAATCATTCAAAATTTGGTGACTATGTTGAACGCAATGGAAGGGAATATCTGCCATTATCGCAACGCAAGTAAATCATCATTTTGTGATTGTTTAACGCCGTCACGTGGTGACCCCCTATGAGACCGCAGGGGGTTCATGACGCGTTAATGGTGACGTCATCTAACAATGTTGTTGTGTTTCATTGTTTATTTTTCAACAAAAGGCAGCAGAAAAAGTCTAGCGTGTGATGACTTCGTAATACGGTTAACTACCGACCCTCTACGGATCAATAGGTGAATTAAATCCATAGGGGATTCGATAATTTACTAATCCTCTATGGATCCGTAGGGGGTCAATAGCGAACCATATAACTTATATCATTATACATTTCCTAATTTGTAATCGCAATTCCTAAGTTTGCAACATGCAAATTCATAATTTCTGAAACGTAATTTCTTTGTATGAGTCACGTTTTTGGAGATCGTGTCAGTAGAACATTTTTAGCAGTGGTTACCCTTACCAGACAATGAGCACATATACATATTACAAATTAAAAATCACTTTTTTTCAAATTAAGAAATTGCATTTACAAATTAAGAAATGTATGATTATGGCGAATATTCCCTTCCATAGATCGCATCTATCCTATAGAACTAGAGATAAAGGATACAACAGATACAGTTAAGTCGGCCTCCTATTTTGACTTACATCTAGAATATAAAAATGTGAGTATGTATCTCCCAATTGCTACGATATTTACGGGCGTGTTCTTCCTATCATGATTTCCTTGAAAGAGGATTGCTGCTCACAAGGAATCTATTAAATCAAGAGTTCAAAATGACGAAGTTGAATTCATTCCGTCGTAAAATTTATTAATCACGAGTTACCGACCGTTTATTCAATATCCGTTTCACAGATGATATCGGATAGGTTCCTTATGTCGTAACAATCAGTTCCCTTTTCACGAATGTGACTTATCTAATTAGACTATTTACAGGGTTTGTAATAACTTGAGCAGCACGACTGGTGCCACACTAGGAGAAGGCTTTGTTAACATTTCCGGAGCACCTGATATCACCCCAGTTTTTGGTGGGGTCGTGTTGCCCAATCTGTAGTTTTCTGTGTTGTGTTTAATGTACTATTATTTGTCTGTTTGTCTTTGTCTTTTTTAGCCATGGCATTGTATGTTTATTTTCGATCTATGAGTTTGAATGTCCCTCTGGTATCTTTTGTCCCTCTTTTAAGTTGTACATTAAAAGTATTCTTACAAGCATGAAAATGACAAATGACATAAAAACAAAACAAATCTAAATTTAAATACGTCAATCCAAAAAAATATAAACCTTTAGGGTAACATTTAGCAATGATCTGTTTATTTTTTTGAGAACAGAAATGAGGAACGTTCAAAAGAGACGACAACAATATTAAAGCGTGGAAAACTGACAAAGACCATCGAATAGTTATCAACACTGTGAAGAAATCCCCCCACCTAGAGGCGTGCTTCAGTTGGCCACTAAACTTAGTATACCAAGTCTGAGTAAAGGGACGTCACACGTAACTCCGTAACATTTAAATGAATATTAATAGAACAAGAAGCTTTCTTTAATGAAAGAAGGGCAATATGTGAACCCGAAAATGAAATAAACTTTAAAAAAAAACCATACAACAAGTTCACAAATTTCGTCAATTAAATAGTCACATTTGAAATCAATTTATTGTATTACAGGTTCCATGTAAACGCCCTACCATAAGATGTCCACGGCTATTTTGCGATTACTATTTTTATTATTCATGTCATTGTCATCAAGTTACACACATAAGTGTCTGTTTATCAAGTTAGTTCTGTTTCAGAGAGAGCTAGAAAAAGTCGTTTAAACAAGGAATGCACACGGAATACGCAAATCGAAGCATTGCGACATAAATGAATGTCTACTGGGTTATATCATTCACCTTTTCTGAAAGACACCGAGGATTATTCACGAACCTTGGACAATGTAAACCTACATGTTTGTATCGACGAGTTCTACTTCTAAGATTCAGATTGTGACAATGACATTTTGGACCTGGCTGACAAATTGATTGAGGAAAACAAATGAACAAAAATAAGAGATCCCTATGAAAGAGACACATTGTATTTACAAATGAGGAGTATTATCAGATAAAATGAATAATTTCATATTTGCGCCTTTGGTTTCATAATATATTAACCTTTGAAATGCCCGCAGGATATATTATAGCTGTAACGTGTACTAATTGTAGTAATATTCGTTTACTTTTAAAACATGTTTTAATGATTTTTTTTTCTAAAAAAAACCCTCTGCAAACAAATGAACAAACATATGTTCTAATACAAAAAAAAAAACCAAAAAAAAAAAAAAAAAAACCAAACCAGACGGATTATTTGGCATTTGTCACTGAGACAACATCCTAATAAAACAGAACATGAACAAAAATGGCATCGATCATTTTAATCACGGTCTGGCCTTTACCGGTGGGAAAAATCATATACCATGTCTTTGATCTATGAAGATAATTGTTTTCAAGTATGATTCAATATGATTAAATGACAATGATTGGAAACGGAGACGGAAGCCAAGTGATGATAAACTTGTTCATGGATAGTTGATTTAAAAAAAATAGAATTCATTCACTAAAACTTGAAATTAAATTAAAACAAGAACAACAGAGTAAATAATAAGGTAAATACAACATATTCTGCTACATGTATTTAACTCAAACAATGTTAACCTAAAATAAATAACAATATTCCAATGCTACGCAGTTCTTTGCCTGTATTGCAAAAAATTAAGATAACTTGTTTTTATCGCAAGACGTTTTAAAATAAACTATCATAGAAAAAAATGTTCACATAAATCTGTTAGAAAACCCTCTTATACTTTTTTGCTCGACACTTTGAATACTTATTAAAAAAATAAATATAACTTGAAGAAATCTACTTTTGCTAAACATACAACCTCATATTACTAAGTGAACCTTCCTTGCACACAATCAATTAGATACATAATATAAGGAAAAGTGCTTTTAAAATATCTTTTGGCTTCATTTCAAGAATAGAATGTTTCAGTTTTTCTGGAGTGACTTGCAATTGTCCTAACTCTGAACGGAAACATTCAATCACATATTGTGGTTGTTGAATCAACTCTTTATGTGTTGACTCTTTGCCGACATTTTCCGAATTCATTAGTTTTCTACAAAAATGACTATAAGAAAGCACAAGGTATGATAAAGGCTATTTTTGGCCCCCTCTCCAAATAATTTTATATTAATATCAATGATGGTCTTAGTGTAGACACTTGAAAAAATAATGATTCTATTGTGTTCCGGTGAAAGGAAGGTTGCCTAGCAACGTTTTTTTTTTTATTAAGAATGCAAATTATTACATATTAATTGCTTTATCAGTACAAATTTAAATATTTGCAAAAAATATTGTTTGTCCAATAAGAACTTGCAGTCATAAATGAAACTTCCCTTTGAATATGTTTACTATAGGCTTACAAACAACCTTAGTAAACTGAAATGTTGCTTAGCAACGGTTAAAAAATGGGTTCTTGCCCCTCTCAAGGGGCCTCGCTGGTCTAAATCAAATTTTTAATTAATATAAGATTTCGCTATTTTTTTCTTAAATGAACTTTTTGTTATACCTTATAGAAAAATAAAAAATGAAAGGAGGGGTCACCGATCATTTACGCTCACAATTTGCCTTCGAAAGAAGCATACATTTTTGTAAATGTACTTTTTTCTGTTGACATAATAGGAAAAAAAGAGGTAATATCGAAATAGAAAAATAACCTAACTACAGAAATTTCTTAAATTTTACAAATATTAAGGTAATGTATAGCTTATTTGAAAACAATAATAAAAAATATAGGCCACCGATGAGTAAAAAAAGATATTTCAATTTTAATGCCAAAAAGTAGCATTTTTGCACCAAAGGTAAAAAAAAGATAATTTGAAATTTGTTCAATGACATAAAATTGAGAATGGAAATGGGGAATGTGTCAAAGAGACAACAACCTAACCATAGAATATATGCTAGTTCAGTGATAATGAACGCCATACTCATTTCCAAAAAATACACAAGAAACTAAAATTAAAATTACACAAGACTAACAAAGGCCAGAGGCACCTAACTTTAGACAGGCGCAAAAATGCAACCGGGTTTAACATGTTTATGAGATCGCATCCCTCCTCTTATACCTCTAGCCAATGTAGAAAAGTAAACGCATAAGAATACGCACATTTAAAATTCAGTTCAAGAGAAGCCCGAGTCTGATGTCAGAAGATGTAACCAAAGAAAAATAAACAAAAATGACAATAATACATAAATAAAAACAGACTACTAGCAGTTAACTGACATGCCAGCTCCAGACTTCAATTAAACTGATTGAAAGATTTTTATTTCATTATATGAATATTAGGCACAATCGTTCCCATTAGGGGTTTAGTATCATATCATCATAACATATATGAAACGAACATAACCCGTTTCATTCCAACAACTGGTTTTTGAATAAATGGGTTTAGTTCCGACGCAAATACCCTATAAGTGAATCAATATAAACGCCAACATATGCAATATTTAATGACCTGGCAACAGTATCGTAACTATAGCCCTTCTTAAAAAGTCTATTTAAAGGTTTTGTTAGTTTCTGAGGTGAATACTGACATTTTTGTGCTTTATAAAGAATATTTCCATAAAAAATTGGATGTGAAATACCTGAACGTATAAGAAGTCTGCATGTTGAGCTATATTTACGAATGATGTCCTTATACCGATGATAAAATTTAGTAAATGTTTTGACAAGTTTGTGATATCGAAAACCCTGGTGTTATAATTTTTTAGTAATACAATTTCTTTCGTTATAATTTAAAAAAAAAATGTTACATACACGAGCGAATCGTACAAGTTGAGATACATAAACACCGTAAAATGGTGACAAGGGAACGTCACCATCTAAAAATGGATAATTAACGATGAGAAATGAAAAATCATCTCTTTTATCATAAATTTTAGTATTAAGCTTTCCGTTAGTGATATAAATATCAAGATCGAGGAAAGGGCAGTGGTCATTGTTAGTATCAGCTTTATTTAAAGTAGGTGCAACAGGATAAATTCCTTAAGTATATTTACTGAAGTCGCCATTATTGAGAGCCAAAATATCATCCAAATATCTAAAAGTATTATTAAATTTGTTTATCAGATGTTGTTTGATTGAGTCTTTCCTGATTTTTTTCATCAATTGTAACTCATAGCAATACAAAAACAGGTCCGCAATAAGTGGTGCACAGTTAGTCCCCATTGGAATTCCGATAACCTGACGATATACGGAATCTCTAAAGCGAACAAAAAAGTTATCTTGTAAATATTCAAGGGCATATATAGTATCAAAGCATGTCCAATTGACATAGTTTTTTTGTTTGTTGCTACTAAAAAATGACCTAAAAAAGTTTGAACATATATATTCACATTCTGACTTTTTAAATGCCCATTTAATTAGGTGTGTTAATTTTTTCTTAATGAGAATGTGAGGCAATGTGGTATACAGGGTAGAAAAATCAAAACTTTGAACAGATTCAAAATCACCAATATAAGCATGCAATTTATCCTTTACTACCAACGAGTTCTTGACACTCCAAAAGTAATTAATTCCACTATTTTTGAAGGCCTTATTTGAACAATTTATTATCAGGTTTTTGATTATACCAAGTGTACTGGTAAGAAGAATAGACAATTTAGTAGTGGAACAATTGCTTGAAGACGAAATAAATCTATATTTGTAAGGTGTTTTTTGTAGCTTCGGAAGCCATAAAATAGTTGGGACTTTCATTGTATTTGGTTCTGCTTGTAAAGCGGTAGCTAAAAGTTTATGTTTGTTGCAGATGTCGTTTTCTGAAAATGAAGTCAGTTGGAATATTGGTGAATTGGTAAATTTTTTTTTAGAACCTCAATGTAAAATTTACGTCAAACAATACTAATATTATAAGCAGCTTTATCGGCCGGGACAAAAACAAATTCCTTGGCTAGTTCTTTTAGTTTATGTTTGATACGAGAAATAGGTTTATTGTGGTTATTGTTAATAGTAAAATGTTCTTTAAAATGTTGAATATGTATATCAACTATGTTCATTACTGAATTAGAAAAAGAGTCTAAAGATTTTTTGTCAGCTTTTTCCCGTTTTATCCATTTCAAAAAGTAAGTACGGAGTGAGTCGTGGATGATATTACGACACTCATTTTAATTAATAATTGACGGCGGGGGGGGGCGATATTTAGGTCCTTACCTGATGAATGATTTTAACTCTCGGTCTTGAACAATGTTAAGATCTCCTTCCATAACATGGGAAATGGGTTCATAAATGTATTCGGAATTACTACAATTACATGAAGTAGGTGTATTTTCACTGATATTAACATCTTTACACAATTAGTTATAATTAAACACAAATTCCCGGTTAGATTTCTTGTAAATATAACAAATACGAGGGAGCTCAGTATTGTCAAAATATATAGGAATTTATTCTTTAACAGAATGGTCGTTAACTATACCGGCAATATTTACAAAATCAAAACCTTTATTGACATACTTTATTTTAATAAAATGTTTTTATGATCTTCTGGGCGATCAATTTTGAGAAATTGTTTAGAATACCACTATGCCATAATAATTTGAACTATTTCATACTTAGGACTGCTATATGAAATTGTGTTGCAATCCTCCAATTTTTTTTTAACCTATTAACCGGTAATGGACAGAGCTTTGTTAACAGATAATGTCTGCCGTTGGTTTTTTTTTAAATAGAAATTAAGTCTGAAATATTGGTATGATTGGTCCGAAATTTTCTTTGATTGCAATTTTTTCTATGACCGTAAGAACGGGTTTTACGAACAGGTTTAGAAAATATATCCAAAATGTTATGAATATTTTTTCATATATTTCTTTTTTTTATTCTTTAAAAATTCCGTATTGAACATAGCAAAACATGTTTGAATTAAAGCCAACTACAAATCAATTAGTCATTTTCTTGAACAAATTAAACTGAATGCAATGCAGATTTTCTATTTGTGAACATGTTCAGGTAGAAATGAAAAGTAAGTCAATTGAAGGTCACTACACGCTGATCAACAACTAAGCAAATCAACCAGGCAATAATAGGTTCTTTATATTTTTTGAAGTATGAACTTAGTTAATTTTTAGGAATATACTACTTAATACGGTGTTACACTATAATATAAACATCTAGGTTATCATTATTTTTTGGAAACATTCTATATCGAGTGTAGAATCCCACATCTTGCTTAGCAACAGCAAACATTTTTTTAGACCACTACAACACCTTTGTTTCAATGTGAAGGTCTTTTCATGATAACAAGAATATACAGGATTAAATAATTAGAGATGAGTTTGAACAGTTTTTAAAGATACTTAACATTTAATGGAATGAAAGAGATGTGACTTGTACCACAAACAGACATCGTATGGAATAAAAAGACTAATCCAGGCAATTACGAATTAATATGATGTAAGGGTTGGAATGTGAATATGTCCTTTGCATGGGTACAAAATCTATGGTGAATTAGAAACGACTTCTCAAGGCAAAAATGGGGGGGGGGAGGATATTAATCATTTTTGAGTTATTAAGAGGCATCAATTGACCTAAGGAATGAATCCTATTCTGCAGTAAAGAAAATGGTATAGCCTGTAAGAGCATATATGGTCTAAGGGTTGGACAATCATTTAACCATGAAAGTCAAAGGTCAAGAACAAAACATCAGTAATTAGACCTTGAGATCAACGGTAAATGTCATAATGATATTAGACTGTTATGATATCTGAGTCATGGCTATACACTGTATGTCAAATATCATAAGTCAATGTGTATGAGAATAAAATTTCAAAATAGAAGAAGAATAGTTATGCTTAACATAATGTATCCATTCATTTCATCTTGGAAGCCAGGGAAAATTGACAAAGAAAAGTGAGAATTGAGTACAAAATAAACTGATGTTTCTTTCACGATGAAAAGGACTATGGTTTCAATGGTTTTACAGTTATGTAGTTATTTTAGGGCCCTTTATAGATTGGTGTTCGGTGTGAGCAAAGGCCCCGTGTTGAAGGCCGTACATTGACCTATAATAGTTTACTTTTATAAATTGTTATTCGGATGGAGAGTTGTATCAATGGCTATCACTGCATCTTCCTATATCCATGGAATATTTTTGTTATCTGTATTTATGATGTGGATACTGGCAATGACGAATGATTTGTGAAATATCATGTAAAATGCATGTATGTGATTAATTTGCATTTTGTGATTTTTTTGTTGTTTTTTTGTTTTATGATTTGTTTATCAAAACGAACTACAGCAGCTGTAATTAGACATGCAAGGTACTAATACGAGTATATAAGTTCGGGTTAGGGTAAAGGTTGTCGCCTGTTTAAACGTTAACACATTCTGCGTTTGCTTGCAGCTAGTAAGAAACCTGTTCAGTGGTTGTCGTGGTTCATACGTGATCCTTGTTTCTAGTTTATTTTCATATAAAATTAAACCGTTGATTTTCCTGTTTGAATTGCTACATTAGTCATTTTTGTGTCCTTGGTAGCTTGCTGTTCGGTGTAAGCCAAAGCTCTGTGTTAAAGGTCGTACTTTGACCTATAAATAAAGGCAACAGTAGTATACCGCTGTTCAAAACTCATAAATCCATGGACAAAAAACAAAATCGGGATAACAAACTAAAACCGAGGGAAACGCATTAAATATAAGAGGAGAACAACGACATAACACTAAAATGTAACACACATAGACAAAATCCCACGAGAATAATATATATAACATCAAAACCAAATACATGAATTTGGGATAGACAAGCACCGCGACACGTCCTATCGCAATGTGAATTCACACTCAAAAATAAGAGATACTAATTGTTTACTTTTAATTGTTGTGTCCTGGAAGGAGATTAGTATCATTGGCACTCATACCACATCTTCCTATTTAAATATTTGTTGCAGAAGGTATTTCTTTACGGTGGATGTGTATGTTTAAGTGCGGATTCATATGAGATGGATTCTTACAGTATGCACCTTTTTTTAATTCATTGTACAATTAAATAAATATAATAAATGATTTAAAACGCCTGATATCGTGGGTTCTAATACCGGCCTGGTCAAACCTAGGACGACTTTAAATTTGGTATTTGCTGATTTCCGTTAATCAATTGGCATTAAGGAGTTAGACTAAGAGCAAAGACTAGTTGGATCGGAGTGTCAAGTTAGAGTAATATTTCTTCCTGTGGACTGTAACCTTTTTAGCTAGCACAATAAAAATTATTATTGAAATAGTCAATTTTATGAATTAACTGTCAACAAAACTTTATATTGTTTGCCAATCTACGGATAATATATTCAGGAATAAATAACCTTTATTAGCTGTATTTGGCGAAAAGACCGTCACTGATGAGTCTTTTGTAGACGAAACACAAGTCTTACAAGCAAGACATCTTTAATTAGGATGCGTTTTATTCCTTTCATATTCAATGCTTATTTTATTTTCTTTGACGTGTAAATATCTGATTAAAAAATAAAGGAAGCTTTTATTCTTTTGAAAATGTTTAAATTCACTATAGTACTGTTATTTTAGAAGATATATGATTGCTTGAATGTTGTTTTCTGACCGTCCAGTGACAAATACTTTATGCATGCATATTTATAACGGAAAGATATGTGGAGAATGATTGCAAACAAGAAATACGAAGTATCACTCGTTGTCGTCAAGATAGAACAATGGGAAGGCGGGGGACAATTAAAAATATCAAGTCCAATAAATTCAACATCATGACAAACAAAAACCTCAAGATACATAATTTAGATCATAAAAGTGTTGGATAGTTTTGTTTAATCTTGCTTATTGTTACACTTACACAATCAACTTATTAAAATTGTCACATGGTGTCTTCTTATCTCATATGAATTACAATATATGTTATTATTCACAGTTCTGTGATTTATTTTCGCCATCTATATTTGTATCAAATGTTTGCCTAAAATGTTAACTTGGCATGCCATACTTGGTAGAAATGCGGACGTGAAAGAAAGCACTTTTCACAAAAGTGTCAACGGAGGTTAAAACATTCCAGGGCGGCGATTTGTTCAATTATGAAACTAAATACGTATATGTATTGTTTGAGTATGAGCCAGTTATATTCATTCACAATTACGTTCCAAGAATTTCTCTAAAGTTCCGTCTAATTTTGGATCAAATTTCGACGGTCTTCTAAAATGTCATTTTAAATTCAAGAGTAATGAAATATCCTGTTTACCTGTCTCAAATATGTTTATTTTTCGTCCTAAAGAAACTAACCATTGATGCGTAGCATGAATACATGTCCGTCGTCGGATCCAGTAAATACCGGACATTATCTCCGATCCGCAGTTCGTTTACAAATTTCGATGATTCAATGAAAACTACGACGATTTTTGTAACTTTTTTGAATTTTTTACTATGAGCGTACTTACGACCCACTAAAATATTTAAACCGCATCAATATTTATGTTCGAGGAATGTCTAGTATAAGTGGTCCGAGAACACAATTAATTCGTGGTGCATTTCTTTTAGAACATAAATGAAAATTAAAAAAATCCCACCTGCGCTTTCTCAATGAAATTTTTACAGTGTGTTGTACTACTTTTGGGACAAGTTATATCAAAATTATAGAAAACTTCATCGCCTCTAACTCAAAATATGGACAATTTTGTGTTTAGGGTGTCTTGAAATCTTTTGACAGCTTCCGAAGTGCTAATTTTTAACCTTTTTCAGCTGGACCAAATCACTACTTTCCTGTAAAATTCTGGACCCAAATTGTTTTACAGTGTAATTTCACCCCACTACTTACAATTTGAGGCATTAAACATGGAGAAATAAATTTGGAAGGGGTTTAAAAATTATTGGCAAGTAACCCACTGTTAACAATAGGGACTATATTCGTGAACAACGAAAATCAAGGGACGACAATTGTGGTCTCGGACCAAGTATGATCATGAGTCGTAGGTACGCTCATAGTTTAAAATGAAAAAACGGTTTGGAAACTGCTATGTTTCTGCCCTTTTCGTGAGTCCTGAGGTCTTTACAACAATAGAGCATGAACAATATCAGTGTAAGTTGAAAAATCTATTGATGTTTACAAAAATATAGGTTTTAAACTTAAAAATAATGTATTAATTATTAATGGCAAATCATTTTATAATTTGAACGAAATCAGGGGGGGGGGGGGGGGGCGTTCTCTGATCCTTATCGTACCTTGTGCTCGACATGTGAAAAAAGTTTATATGTGAAAAGTAAACAAAACCACGAAAGTGAAAATTACTGGATTGTAGTGTACATATATAGATCTATATAAGAAAATGTGGTATGAGTGTCAAAGAGACAACTCTCCATCCATGTCACAATTTTGGAAATAAATCATAATATGTCAAAGTAAGTTATTTAACACGGATACCATACAGTTTCCCACGTTGACCCTCAAATACGAAAAACAAAATTTTCCTTCTATAGATAAGAACACGAGTGCGTTATTTTTAAATCTTTATCATAACCATGAACGGACTTTGTTTTATCTGTCAGAATGGAGAACGTTTAACTTAGCGGTAAGCTTTGTTTTTTTTAATTACAATTACGTGTTTATGCATCATAAGTCTGTCAGTGAAATACACCAACTAAAATTCATTTTATTTGAATTTATGCAATATAAAGACAATTTAACTTGATATCAAGATCACTTCACATATTCGTATGACCTGTTTTAACTTGTAAATATGTGCAAAATGTTATCTAGTTAAATGATATTTCTACTGTGTCATATAAGAACGTATGCTTTTAATTAACTTGACACATTTGTTTTTAATAGATTATTGTTAAAGTTGTGTTAAAAATATCACATATTAGTAAAGTTTATAAAAGGCCGTGCCCAACATTGTACAACAGATATGAAACATTCACACTGTATGACATTAATTACAATATATAACAACATATTTCATATAAAACTACTACTAAGACATATTATAAATTTCTTATTAGTATCAGAAACATTCCATAGTGATGATGATATGGATTGTTAACAAGGTTAGATAACGCATTTTCTAGCATGTGATCAGTCATCGAAGATAACAAGCTGAAAGTGTATTTATGTCATAATGATATTGTTAAATTTATGTATACGATTTACACACTTATCTTTTGACCTGACAGAACATTAATATTTGTTAAACGAAAATACTACTACAACAAAAAATCAACAAAAAGTGGATTAATGATTCGACTCACCTCTTGGCAGAAAAATCCGCATCAGGATAACGTATATATTGAACTATAATTTTGCAAATTGTTGTAAAATTGCGTTTAAGTGTGACTTTTACTTCGTTTCGTTTATCATGTTTATTATAACCTGATACTGTATCATTAGAGCCTTGATTCTTATTAAAACTCTTTTGAATATGTAAAGGCAAACAAAGTTTGTAGAAGGGATTGTATATGGTACGAGTAAACAAGTTATCTTGCACAGACATTTATTGTCCTTATAGCGATAATAAATGATTGCAGAAATCGGCTTGCTTATCTCATTGCTGTTGTAAAAGATAACTACGTTAATGTATTTGATTGATAGCTAGACATTAATATAAGTTCTCAATATTTCATATGTTTTACTACCATTGTTGTTTGAAATTGACACTAGTAAGCTAATTTCCTTCTCACTATATCTCTCTAAATATAAACAAGAAAAAACAAAAAAACAAAAACATCATAAAAAACAATCAATGCGAGTAGTCGATTCACTATATCTAGACATGGTTAGTTCGTGTTCAAACCTACTTGAAACATGTTGTCTCAAACATCGTTTAATCATATCTAACCATATATACATATATGCATCTACAAATCCATCTAGACATTTGTTTTTATTTAAACGATTCACACGGTGTTAAGTGATCAGAAATTGATACATCTTTGACATTAAATGGATTGTTAGTGGTAACTTTGTCCGTTTGCTCTGTAAATAATAAATCCTTATTTTCAATACGTGTACATGTTAGAGTTATCGAGCTTTTTGGTCAGTTTAATTTTGGTTATTATTTTGGTTTCAATTGTGGTTTTAGTTTATATAATCAATGATGAGGTTCGTTATCATTTTGGATCGACGATTTCTGTTACTGTACGCTTTTCAAAATTGTTTTTCAATTGATGTTACTCAAACTGTTTAGAAAATTTCTTACTACGTGAACTTTGATCTGAGCGTGACTGATGAGTATTTTGTAGACTAAACGCACGTCCGGCGTATCAAATTATTAGCTTTGTACATTTGATAATTATATAATATGGTTAGTATTATTTCTATCTAAAAAATAAATTTGAAAGATTTTGTAAAAGAACATTATGTTATTATCACTACAAACCATTAAAAGTCTGAAATGGCCTATATCTGTACTCGACTGTACTGATTTTTACTCGACCAGTCTGAATTCGTCTTAGATTTACCTATAATACTCGACTGTAGTCTGAACCGTACTTAACAGTCTGAATGTGTACTTGACCAGTACTTAACTGTTTTATACGAGTCTGAACCGTACTCGACCTAGTCTGAACCATACTCGACCTAGTCTTAACCAAACTAGACCTATTCTTTGTATCTATCAGATGAATTTTATCAATTTAGGATTTTTTTTTAATAAAAATGAAATTTGAACAACAACTTGAAATTAAAAATGTATTCAATACAGTATTGAAATTAAAATTTCACAATAATCAATCATAATATAACTTCAACTCAATATTAATCAACACTTACATAATAATTTATATCAACTTTTAAAATATAAATAAAACAAGCTGATCAAATTATCTAAAACAAAATGAATTGTGACTAATATTTTCTATATTATTCAAAATTTTATGAATATTTCGGAAGTATTTTATGGTAACTGAACTATTTTCACCATTAACTTAAGCCTAGTATAGGTTTATGGTGTCAGTTAAGTTCAGGTAATAATGCAGTGAATGTTTTTTGTATTAAGATATATATAAAATAGTATATAAAACAACTTAATAAATTTTAAAAAAATAAGATCTTAATTGTTTTGTTTTATTAAACCAAGAATTTAATTTAATCATTATAGAATTTCCATAGCAATCCTTGATTACCTTTTTAAAAAAGGAAATGTATTCCAAAGTAACAGTAAAACAAAATTTCAATTAATTTAAGTTTTTTGTTGTCAAATTATCATGGCATACATAAAGCACTTTAATATGTTCTAACTACCTCAGTACATGTGTGTTTTACAGGTAAAAAGAAAGCCCTATTTTCTAAAATTCGTGTATCACTTATCTAGTACCTACATGTATATTCGGAAGGCCTTGTTATTTAATTTAAACAGAATGTTGCAATCTTGAATCAATGTAATTTAGAATTTTAAAATACCTCTGACCAGGTGTGATCTTATTCATGAGTTTGCCCCCAAGCAGAGGTTATACTTTATATTTCACCACTAATCAGAAAAACAATTTTATTTATTTATTTAATTTTATCCCTTTTTGATATAAGTTATATATAATATATTTTTTTATCCTAAATATAATCAGAGATATATTTCTTTTATAAGGTTAAAATCTTTTATAAATTTTGTTGGCTGTTGTTATATATGTCAGTTAAAAAGAAATCTATTTATTTTAACAGTTAAAAAAGTAGAGTTTTTTTGTCTAGTATGGTTCAGACTGGTCGAGTATTGTTCAGACCTTTGGTTAAGTATGGTTTAGACTGGAAATATAGGTCGAGAATGGGTTAAGACTGTTTCAGACTGGTCGAGTAATAGTTCAGATCATTTTCAACGGCAAAGATAAGGGTCAAGTACGATTCAGTACAGTCAAGTATGGTTCAGACTGGGATCGAGTAATGTCAAGTAAAAGTCAGACCAATTCAGACTGGTCGAGTAAAAATCAGTACAGTCGAGTACAGATATAGTCCATTTCAGACTTTAATGGTTTGTAGTGTATCCAACATGGAAGAAGTGCAAGTATAAGTCACGAATTTGTGATACATAATTATGTAATCGATTGTTAAAAAAGATATTCAAAAACAAGAACTCTGATGAAAATTAAAAAAAAAAAATCCGCTAAATTAATGTTTTTATAACTTCAATTAATTTCTTTATTTGGGATGACTTAAAACTCGTTAATGTAAGACATACTTGGAGTAAACTGAATAAACAAAACTATTGTTTTCACTATAGATCCCAATGTAGCCTTCAACAACGTTTAAAACACATACTACTTATTTTGCTATAAACGACCGAAATGACAAATTTAAAGCAATTCAAACGAGAAAGCAAACGACCGCATTTAAGACAAACAAAATGAACGAAAAACAGATATGATTTAAATCAACGAACGAAAATCACTGAGTTGTAGGTCTCTGACTTCGGATAAGCCAAACGGAGTGTGGCGGGAATAAACTGGTTTGAAGGAGTACCAACCTTTCCCTAACCTGGGACAGCGTTGAAACATAAGAACTTACCATACACTTCATTTTCTAAAGGGATTAAGTCATCAGATCGATACAGAGCAGAAATACATAACACATACACATTGACAGAACGGACATGGCAGGGTATTTATACATCCAATACTTTGCCGATCACCTGACATATGCATATATTTGTAGGAAATAATAATTATTATAATAAAGATAATAGCCTATTAATAAAACAAAAATATGGTCTAAGAAAACCCTAACTTTTGTTATGATCTTTAAATATTGCCTTTTAACGAAACATTCATAATTCACTTAGTTTAAAGTCATTTTGGGAAACCCTAGGAATTTATCAAGGACATCGCATTTACTCGGTTTAGATATTTCCTGCTTATGTGATGTAATATTTTTTTGGATATTTTGAAAATTTGGTACGAAATCATTTATAAGGAAACTGTCCGTTATATTTGTATCAAATTCTAGAAGCCAAAATAGCAGGCTGACATAATTACGTGGCACAACGGTAGTCGGTGACGAAAAAAAAAGTCAGCGTAGTTATTCTTCTAAAAAACATTGTTTAGTTGTGCCATAGACTTGTCGTATTTCCACTGTTATTGAATTGCGAAATGTGTTAGTTTTGCGATTCCTCAATCTTTCATAGGCCTACCATGAATTGACTTGAAAAAATAATTTAAAATTACCACCCCTTTATCGTTTCAACTCTTTCAACACTCTTTTGTTTTTTCAAAGAACCTCGATATTATACCACTTGATGTTTTCATGTTTATATTCGTATGATAACGTTATTTTCGTAAATTAATCCGGAATCCCATTTTTACATGTACGTAAAAAGAAAAATAACAAAAATACTGAAAATTCAAATGGAAAAATTAAAAGATCAATCACATCAAACAAATTGGAAATAACTGTCATATAGTGAAATTGATACAGGCATTTCCTAACGTAGAAAGTGATGGATGTAACCTGATGGTGTTGCTAGATAAGCATCTCACTTCTATAGCATTCGTTTATATAAATTCAGTGACCACCGTTGTTGCTTGTTTCTGAAGCATTTCGTTTTCACAATGAATAATTGTCTCTAGTACACTGAAGTTTATTTCAAATTCTGATGTATTACAGATTTAAAAAGATATATAAATATACTATTCCAGAATTTTAATTTGTACGCAAACTCGCGTTTCGTTTACAATAAATATTTAAAAGTTAAATTAAATACGAAATTAAAGAGGTAAAACACTAAATTCTTAACAAAATTCCAAATACAGCAAAGGTAGCATGTTGCATGGGTAAAACATCTTCCTTATTTCGAAATATTTAAAGCTTCGTAAACATGTAATTAACATGTAAGTTCGAATATATAAAAGGTAATTCTTGTTCAAATTTAATCTCTTTTGAGTTTTTCCATCGTTAGGTTATATCGTAAATGCATGTCGTGAATCAATATTTATCTATAATAAATATATTAGTTGTTAGGATTAAAGGATTTTAAACATATTTTTCTAAGTACAGACTTAATAATTCGTTTATCTTAGGATATAAATGATATTTTATACCATGGTCTTTAAATGTTATCACATAAGACCAAAAAAATAAAAATACACAACACAATTGCCATTGCAAGTTACTAATGCAAATTCTCATTGTACTTTTAAACTACATTCTTTAATCCATTTTAGGTAATAGTCATTTTGCCTGAATCGGTATTTATGCATCCCGTCATTTTGTTATCAATCTGTGGAATTTGTTATTGATGGCTTTTATTTATATAGTATATATACTCCATATACTCTTTTGGTTATTTATTGTTGCAATTGTTGTTTTTTCGTGATCTTTAGTGGGGTTTTTTCAGATAATAACACAATATTGACAACTGTAACATAGTTTTGACATTTATACCTTATATGTTGTATTTTTTTTGGGGCCACAATTATGTTGTCAATATAATAGATTTTTTGGCCACAGCTTTACAAGAAAGGGATGTACACATTTGGCTAATTTTAATTCACTTTTTTCTACACATGAAAAGGTAAGTTCCAATGCAATGTGTCTGGAATATAACTGTATATTCAAATCGATTGATGTGTTTGAGTTTTTGCCTTGTTATTTGATGAGGTACTTTTTCTTTTGAATTGTCCTTGGAGATCAGTATTTTTTTTATTTTCACTAGAAGGTGTAAAAACATAGACAATCGGAGATTGTAAAAGTGGAGTTTTGTCCTTCAACCATGATGCCAAATATTTTAAATAATATCAATAACTTGCGCTTAACAGAGTAATTATTATAAAAAAATAGTATGTACAGTTGGACGATGTATGCCTTAGTATTAACATAGTTTGCCTTTGGAAAAGAAAAAAAAAGAGGGACGAAAGATACCAAAGGGACAGTCAAACTCATAAATCAAAAATACACTGACAACGCTATAGCTAAAAATGAAATAGACAAACAAACAAACAATAGTACACATAACAGAACATAGAAAACTAAAGAATGAACAACACGAATCCCACCGAAAACAAGGGGTGATCTCAGGTGTTCCGGAAGGGTAAGCAGATCCTGCTCCACAGGTAGCACCAGTCGTGCTGCTTATGTGATAACAAATCCGGTAAATAGTCTAATTCGGTAAGTCACATTCATGAAAGGGAAGGGGGTTGTAGTTAAGACGTACGGAACATATCCGATATCATTTGTGAAACGGTTATTCCACAACGGTCAACCAACTCGTGATGGCGTCCGTAAAATTTACGAAGGGATGATTTCAACTTCACCATTTGGAACTTTTGGTTTAATAGATTCCTTGTGAGCAGCAACTCTCTATCAAGAAAATCATGATAGGAAATGCAAACTAGGGAATATCGTATAAATTGGGAAATATATACCACGTATGCAGGTGCTGCTGGAATGTTGCTACTTAGAAATGAAAAGTTCACAATTGTAAAGCTGAAATCATCTCTTTTGTGGTAAAGTTTTGTTTTCAATCGACCCTCATGGTCAATTACTATAGATGTAAGTCAAGATACGAGGCCGAATAAACTGTATCTGTAGTATCCTTTGTTTCTAGTTCGATGGATAGATGCCGGTCGAATGTACATTGAAATTGGACAAAGTTGAAATATAAATAATTGCGTAATTAATATCCGTTATTTCTTTTTTAGAATAAAATGAGTGAACCTAATTGCGACAACTATTTCAAGATAATGATTTCTGTGCAGCAGTATGGAACCGAGTCGCAAAGGGAACTTATCAAACATCAATTGAAAAGATTGAAATTGACGTTCTGCGAATTACTTAATACGAATTCTCATGAATTGTACCATTTATATAACCTTAGTAGATGCTGTCAATGTGGACCTGTAGATAAATTGCCAGAGATAAACAGTATACGTGAAGATCAGTACTGTATTTTATTCCAAAAAGGAAATGAATTGCGTCTCAAAGGTCATCCTCGAACAACACGCGATTCTAAATGTTGTAACTTTGCTAACTTTTCTGTCAGCCTTGATGACCTAGACCTTTCACTGGGTCATACACTACTGATGCACTGTTGTCGTGAACTTCTTTGGCATTGTTGTTTAGCAGCAAAAAATAAAACGTTAGAAGAATTTTTGAACGATCACAAGCATGATATTCTTCACATGTCGATTTTAACGAATCAACCATGCCGGTTATGCAACAATGGCATCAAGGCAAAAGGGAACGGTTTCCTACAAAAAGGTGATTGGGATCTCCTATTTGTCAGTATGGCGTCTAGTGATGATCTTTCTTTATATTCCGCAAAACAAGGCATTACTGTAAGCAACTTGAATCCAAGGTTATCGCATTCACTTTTACAAGCCTTCTCCGAAGAAGTGAAATTGTGCAAACGCCTTCGAAAAATCCGAAACAGCCTTGCGCATCGTCAATCCATAATAATACATTTAGATGAGTTTAAAGAGATGTGGTCAGAAATTGAATCAATTCTGTTGCAAATATCAAATGTGTACGGCGGGGCTAGATATGTTAAAGAGAAACTTCACACATTAAACACTGAAAGGAGTCGTGAAGAACTGATGTTAGTTATGAAAAGTGATGGGGTAAGTTTTACACGTTAACCCTACATGCAAATTAAAATTGCAATTACATTCATGTTTTCATTATTATCTAAACAAGCCGCATTCTGTTCCAGTGTGAAAGGTAATATTCCTTGAAAGTTTTCTGCATTTTGCTACTGTCATGGAAAATGAATATTGGGATTGGACCTATTGGACAACAAAGAAGCTTTTTAACTGTAACACTCTCTCTCCAATTTGCTAAAACCCAGGCACGTCGAAAAATTAACTCGTGGTTTAAATGCATATTAACTGTGTCGACAGAACGATACTTAAGTTTAGTTTTTTATCATTACAAAGACTTTAGTTTAGACCTTACAATCCCAATGATCGAGGTATATTAACTTTGAGATCGTCGATTCGACAAAGAGCTATTAAACGATTTAATCCGTTGTGTACCTTCATCCATATAATTCAATGATTTTCTTCAGATGCGTGCATCCTAGTTGAAAGGTTTATGATTAGACTTATCTAACAACCTATTTTGCAATTGACATGTTGTGTATTTCATTGTATTTGTCGGCATATTCCTATTTGAAGCAAAGCACGAAGTTTCTTTAGTAAGTTTAATATCATAAAAGCATGCTTAGTCGTCAGTTCCGAATTTATTTCTGAAAACAACTTCATAAATGCAGTTTCGTTGTCAGAATATTCTGTTTCCAAGGGGTTTTTTGGTGGTTTAGTATATATTTAGTTATACATCTACCGAGAATGATCAACTGCATTTTCATTAAATTTGCCTGTAGTAGTAAAGTAAAATTATAAATGATAAACCAAGAAAAGGGAACCGGAATGAGTCATGAAAATCCAACATTTGCTATACCAATTAAAAAATAAATTATAAATTTAATTTAATAATGAGTTGTATGTTGCGTAAGCATCAGATCTTCACAATCCTTTTTTACGACCTCTAAATTTCTAAATATACCTACACAATATAACTGAAAGAACCATTTGAATAATTATATTTGAATTACAGTTTTTAAAGAAAGGTGGTTTTAGTTATGAGAAACATCTTGTTTCTTTACATATTTAATCGAAATATTAAGCAGCAATCTGCATGATCTGCCTGTTACATTTTTGTAAACACGGTTTGTTTTTAAATCTCAATTTTTCTCAGATACTGATCATTACGCTGAATCATTTTGACAGACAGTTTTATTTTTCTAAATTTGTCCGTATAATTCATTATATTAAATTAAAAATTGAACTATCCTATACTAGAGTTTTCACGATCCAGTATTTATACTTGACCACCGCTAGGTACAATGTATTATGTCATGATAACTACTGACATAAATAAGTTTATTACATTTAAATCGTAATCTTTTAAAATATAATTATTGACACTTTTTTATCTATTTTATCACATACTAATATTAACATGTTTATAAGGCCGTGATACTGTGATTCGTAATAATTAGGTCTTTCCACTTTTCCGTGGAAAGACCTATTGGTTTTCTTCTGATTATTATTAGGTCTTTCCACTTTTCCGTGGAAAGACCTATTGGTTTTCTTCTGATTATTAGGTCTTTCCACTTTTCCGTGGAAAGACCTATTGGTTTTCTTCTGATTATTATTATTATTTTTTTTTTTCTTCCGCCAACTTTTTGTTCCTTCACAAGTTTTTTGTTTCGCAAGATGTCGCTTAGATATATGGTATATGATATCGAACAATTAATACGCTTTTGAAACTGACACCGCGTAACCAAAATCTTATCCATGTAAGAGTTATCTCCCCGAACCCTGTTTTTCTTGTTATTACTTATATGTCGAAACCGTATATGAAACCGACAAATTTATTTTACCAAATTGCTCTTTATATCCTCAGGATGATTTGATCTATTTTGACCGAAGCTATCCGGAGACTCCATATGAGAGTTATTACCCCTTTTTTGTTTGATATAAGTGAAATGTATTTCTAACTGAAAAACCATAAGTGATAAAGGCCTATGGTTTTTTGATTTGAGGTCCTTGGTTCAAAAAAATGAAAATGAGGTCAAGGTCAAAGGTCAAGGTCATGTTCAAAATTTTGATTTTGGCTTGTTATCTCTCATTTTCAGAAATCTTATAAGATATTGACAAAATATTTTCACACAATTGTTAGTCGCAACATGTTGTTACACATGAATTTTAGTCGAAAGGGTACGTAAACATTTGATGCGAGTTTTCCCCCCTTTTATATCTTATATCAGTTGTATGGTAGTATAACTCATTAACAATACAAAGTATAGACCTAGAGTCTTTTGATTTGAGGTCCTTGGTTGATGACCTTGAAATTGAGCTCAAAGTCATTGGTAAAATTAACGTTCTAGATTTTGACCTTTGCTTTTACCTCATATGTATACATGATAAAGACATGGGACTTTTTGCAATAGGTTGCAAGCAATGTGACCTTGTAAAAGCCAACCGGAAGTGACCTTTTGTTTACCGGAAGTAGCTATTTTTTGTTCTAAATAAATGTAAAAGTATGTAGAACCATATATTTTTGGAATCAGTGTCAATTAAACTATCAAACTATACCGAAAATTACATCGTTTGAACCGGAAGTAAACAATTATCCCCCTTATCTATATATTTTTCCATAGAAACCATACATTTTTGGAATCAACGTTCAATAAGCTGTCAATTGACGGTTCAATTGACATTTAAAACCAAATTTTTAATATTTTCATAAAAAAAGATCCTTACTGGTGGAAAGACCATCAATGGTTCTCTGAACAATTGGTTTTTAATTATTATTTTTTTTCTTCCGCCAACTTTTTGTTCCTTCGCAATTTTTTTGTTTCGCAAGATGTCGCTTAGATATATAGTATATGATATCGAACAATTAATACGCTTTTGAAACTGACACCGCGTAACCAAAATATTTTCATTGTAAGAGTTATCTCCCCGAACACTGTTTTTCTTGTGATCGCTTAATATTCGCAACCGTATAAAAAACCGACAAATTTATTTTACCAAATTGCTCGTTATATCCTCAGGATGATTTGATTTATTTTGACCGAAGCTTTCCGTAGACTCCATATGAGAGTTATTTCCCCTTTTATATTTGATATAAGTGATATGCATTTTTAACTGGAAAACCATAAGTGTTAGAGGCCTAGGGTCTTTTGTTTTGAGGTCCTTGGTCCAAAAATTGAAAATGAGGTCAAGGTCAAAGGTCAAGGTCATGATAAAAATTTTGATTTTGGCTTGTTATCTCTTATTTTCAGAAATCATATAAGATATTGACAAAATATTTTCATAAAATTGTTAGTTACGACATGTAGTAACACATAAATTTTAGTCGAAAGGGTACGTAGAAATTTGACGTGAGTTTTCCCCCTTTTTATATCTAATATCATATGTATGGTAATATAACTCATAAACAATATAAAATAGAGGACTAAAGTCTTTTGATTTGAGGTCCTTGGTTGATGACCTTGAAATTGAGCTCAAGGTCATTGGCAAAATTAACGTTCTAGATTTTGACCTTTGCTTTTACCTCATATGTATACATGATAAAGACATGGGACTTTTTGCAATAGGTTGCAAGCAATGTGACCTTGTAAAAGCCAACCGGAAGTGACCTTTTGTTTACCGGAAGTAGCTATTTTTTGTTCTAAATAAATGTAAAAGTATATAGAACCATATATTTTTGGAATCAGTGTCAATTAAACTATCGATCTATACCGGAAATTACGTCGTTTGAACCGGAAGTTAACAATTATCTCCCTTATCTATACCTTTTTCCATAGAAACCATACATTTTTGGAATCAACGTTCAAGAAGCTGTCATTTGACGGTTCAATTGACATTTAAAACCAAATTTTTATTATTTCATATAAAAAAAGATCCTTACTGGTGGAAAGACCATCAATAGTTCTCTGAACAATTGGTTTTTAATTATTATTATTTTTTTTCTTCCGCCAACTTTTTTTTCCTTCACAGGTTTTTTGTTTCGCAAGATGTCGCTTAGACATATGGTATATGATATCGAACAGTTATTACGCTTTTGTAACTGACACCGCGTAACCAAAATCTTTTCAATGTAAGAGTTATCTCCCCGAACACTGTTTTTCTTGTGATCGCTTAATATTCGCAACCGTATAAGAAACCAACAAATTTATTTTACCAAATTGCTCGTTATATCCTCAGGATGATTTGATTTATTTTGACCGAAGCTATCCAGAGACTCCATATGAGAGTTATTTCCCCTTTTATATTTGATATAAGTGATATGCATTTTTAACTGGAAAACCATAAGTGATAGAGGCCTGGGGTCTTTTGATTTAAGGTCCTTGGTCCAAAAAAATGAAAATGAGGTCAAGGTCAAAGGTCAAGGTCATGATTAAATTTTTGATTTTGGCTTGTTATCTCTTATTTTCAGAAATCTTATAAGATATCGACAAAATATTTTCACATATTGTTAGTCGCGACATGTAGTTACACATAAATTTTAGTCGAAAGGGTACGTAAACATTTGCTGCGAGTTTTTCCCCCTTTTATATCTAATATCAGTTGTATGGTAATATAACTCATTAACAATATAAAGTAAAGATCTAGAGTCTTTTGATTTGAGGTCCTTGGTTCATGACCTTGAAATTGAGCTCAAGGTCATATGTTAAATTAACGTTCTAGATTTTGACCTTTGCTTTTACCTCATATGTATTCATGTTAAAGCTATTAGACTTTTTGCAATAGGTTGCAAGCAGTATGACGTTGAAAAAGCTAACCGGAAGTGACCTTTTGTAAACCGGAAGTAGCTATTTTTTGTTATAAAATATTGTAAAAGTATGTAAAACCATATATTTTTGGAATCAGCGTCAAATAAACTCTAAAACAGTACCGGAAGTAACAAATTTTGAACCGGAAGTAAAAAATTATCTCCCTTATTTATATCTTATTGTATAGAAACCTTATATTTTTGGAATCAGCGTACAATAAGTTGTCATTTGACGCTGAACTTGACATTTAAAACCAAATTTTAATATTTTCATATAAAAAAATCATTACTGGTGGAAAGACCATCAATGGTTCTCTGAACAATTGGTTTTTAATTAATATTATTATTATTATCATTACAAGGCATATTTATAGCGCATTATATAAATCAACAATTACTCTAAGCACTTTAAATGTTAAAACAAAAGTACACAAGTTCGTACATACACGAAATTACCAAGTTAAAAAAGACCAAAATACTTTTAAAGCATACATGTTAGTGTATCAGTGATATTTGTCTTGTACACTGCATGAGGCAAAACAATTTTCAAGGAAATCCGACGATTCCATTCTTCTGAATGATCAAAATCGAAACGATTTTCTTACGATATGTTTAAAATATAAGTTTAACATATATTCTTTCTTTCGAAATCAGTAAAAGGTGTATGTTGTTAGACTCCTTAACTAAGCATCTTTTAAGATTTCGCGGCTTCATTATTTACGTACACATTGTTAATGATATAATTAAATTCTTTGTGACTGTTATACAATCGAGCTGTTTTGTAAGCATTGAAACAATATTCAAATAATATTTTGAAAATTAGACTTCAATGATATAAGATTGGTATGAAATAATAATTTCTGTTTAGTTTAATTAAAACCGAAGAGAACATTTTTAATATTTATATAAAACTTAGCTAATTTTGAAATATAACACCTGTGATCCGAGACCACATCTGTCGTCCCTTGGTTTTCGTTGTCCACGAATATGGTTCCTAGTGTTAACAGTGGGTTACTTGCCAATTTTTTTTATACCCCTTCCAAATCTATTTCACCATGTTTCATGCCTCAAATTGCAAGTAGACATGCAAATCTAACCTAATGACGTACGGAAATTCAAAAAAAGGGAGAGGTGATTAAGTCAAATATGGATAAGGCTCGTCGAATTTTGTCCAGAATTTTTAAGAAAATAAGTGATTTGATCCAGCTGAAAACAAAATTATCATTTCGGAAGCTGTCAAAAGATTTCATAACCCTCTAAACATAATAGTTATCAAGGTACCAGGATTATAATTTATTACGCCAGACGCGCGTTTTGTCTTCATAAGACTCATCAGTGACGCTCAGATCAAAATAGTTGTAAAGCCATACAAGTACATTGTTGAAGAGCATTGAGGACCCATATTTCCAAAAAATTTTGCCAAATACGGCTAAGGTAATTTATTCCTGTAAAAATGTCCATATTTTGAGTTAGATCCGATGAAGTTTTTTTATAAATTTGATATAATTTGTCCACGGAGTAGTACAACACACTTAAATTTTTTTTATTGAGAAACAGCAGGTGGGAATTTTTTAAACTTTCATTTATGTTCTCAAAGAAATGCACAACGAAATAAGTCTGATCTTGTGTCGTTAAAACAATGATTTAAGCTAGGAAAATCAACATTTTTAAAAAAAGACTCAGACTTTAAAATTAGATGATATGACTATCAAAATCGATAATCATATAAAGATGCAAAAATCTATGACCTTTGTTGAAAATTTTTCAGCCTGTTGTCGTGGCATTTAAAAAGTTAGTAATGTTGACATTTGAAATTCAAAAAAAGAGAGAGGTGATTAAGTCAAGTATGGATAAGGCTCATCGAGTTTTGTTCATACTTTGGTCGAGTAGTAGTTATTTTTTTTCCAATGGCAAACGTTAGGCGTCAAGTGCAAATCAGAATAGATGAGTGTGGTTTAGATTGTTTTTTTTTTTTTTTTTGAGTAAAATAAACACCAAATCAGTCAAGTCGAGTGAAGACCGATACAGATAAGTACAGATATAAGCATTTTAATTTTGAACGTATATTTAATTTAGACATTTGCATATATTGCATGATTCTTTATTTGGAAGTTATTATAAAATTGAGAATGGAAATGGGGAATGTGTCAAAGAGACAACAACCCGACCAAATAAAAAACAACAGCAAAGGGTCACCATTGAACAGGTCTCCAATGTAGCGAGAAATTCCCGCACCCGGAGGCGTCCTTCAGCTGGCCCCTAAACAAATATATACTAGTCCAGTGATAATGAACGCCATACTAATTTCCAAATTGTACACAAGAAACTGAAATTAAAATAATACAAGACTAACAAAGGCCAGAGGCTCCTGACTTGGGACAGGCGCAAAAATGCGGCGGGGTTAAACATGTTTGTGAGATCTCAACCCTCCCCCTATACCTCTAACAAATGTAGTAAAGTAAACGCATAACAATACGCACATTAAAATTCAGTTCAAGAGAAATCCGAGTATGATGTCAGACGATGTAACCAAAGAAAATAAACAAAATGACAATAATACATAAATAACAACAGACTACTAGCAGTTAACTGACATGCCAGCTCCAGACTTCAATTAAACTGACTGAAAGATTATGATTTCATCATATGAACATCAGGCACAATCCTTCCCGTTAGGGGTTTAGTATCATACCATCATAACATATATGAGAAGAACATAACCCGTGTCATGCCAGCTTTGTTATCAACATAATTCAAAAGAGTCATACGATATTCGGACCGTTGTTTGAGTATAATTCAAATAATATGAATAAATCATGAGTTGTTACGCATTTTGGTCAAGTATGGCTAAAACATTGAATACAAGTTTTATATAATGTAAAATATATGTCTTTATATAATGTAAAATATATGTCAAGTAAAGGTTGAAACTATTTCATATTGGTTGAATATAGTTCAGACTTTTAATTCAGTGTGTATTAATGTCGAGCAAAAGTCAAAAAAGTAAATTTAAAAATGAGGATATGTGGTACATGTAAGAGACAATTTTTCATAAGTCTAGAGTTAAATGACACATAAAGTAACAACTACGTGTAACCGTATGGCTTTCAACAATGAACAACGCCCATATCGCAAAGTCAGCTATAAAAGTCCTCGTAATGGATTATGAAAAACCATTTAAAAGAGAAAACTAACAGCATAATTTATATACAAATTAATGAACGAAAATTAAATATGTTACGCAGCAACAAACGACAGTAACTGAATAACAGGCTTCTATCTTGAGACAGTGAACACACATAGTGTGGCGGAGCTAAACTTGTGGGAAGACGCCAACCCTCCCCTAACCAATGACAATGGTGTGACAGTACAACATAAGAACAAACTATCACAATTTATTGCAAAAGGCTTAACTCAACAGATGCATCAAAGAGTTCACGTAGCAGGGTAGCTATACAACATAACAACAAAAAGACACAAATACAGATCCAATTGCTCTCGCAGATAAAGGCACCTAGTTCAAAGCCAATAACAACCAATAAAAATAAAGGAGAATCAAAGACTAAAATGTAAATCAGTATACAACAAACATCCAATGCATTAAAAGTGTAAAGATTCATTAAAAGTTACCAAAATTCACCCTGTGAAATGCATGGATACAGATTATTCAACTGTATACTTGTTTGGCTTCATAACTATTTTGAATTTAGCATCAAAGAAAATTCTTTTGTATACGAAACGCATGTCTGGCGTATCAAAATATAAGCCTGGTGCCTTTGAAAATTATTGATACATGTACCAAAAAAAGATATAGGTATAGTTTTGAATAGGTGACATTTTATGATTAAAATGAACCTCACAAAATATTATATCCAAATTTACCGGTTTACGTGACTGTATCATATATTTAGTACAAAATACAGCAATTTTGTATATCAAATAAAGGTTCTTTTTTCAAGTCTGTATCACCTACCCTGTATCGCATACCCCGTATCTCATAGCAAAACCCATAACGAATATCTGGCGTGACGTCATCATTCGAATGACGTCAACGTTTGATCTATGACCTCCAGTTGCTGTTCCAACTAAAAAAATGTCCTATCATTTCAACTAGTTAGATATAAATCAGTCATGTTATTTTTTATATTTTTTTAATTAAAACATGTAGTTGAAATGATATGATAGTATCGTTTACTTAGCGGATTATTCTAAAAATTCATGGTCTTTTAAGTATTTTGAGAAAGAGATATGGTTAAAGGGGACATTACGATTAGATGTGGATATTCAGCAAATAAGTCTGTAAACACAAAGTCAACTGAAAAAATACAGAAAAATCATACTTTTTTTTTCTTGGTTATATTTTCGGACGATTTAAAAAGCACCAGATATTCCATGAATCTGATTCTTTTGAAATATATGATAAAAGGAATAATACATAGCAAAATCTCGAGGTGATATAGCATGCGATACGGATTTTGCCATGTATTATTCTATATTTATCACATTAAGGAAATGCCTGTACCAAGTCAGAAATATGACAGATGTTATCCATTTGTTTGTTGTATTTGAGCTTCTCATGTTGCCATTTGAGTTTCCGTTTAACATGTTCCTCGGATCAGGTACTTACGTTTTTTAGACATGCAGGTTAAATTTGTCTTTTAACATTGAACATGCATTTTCCTTCCTTTCTTGTTGCTATTCATGTGTATATCCAAGTGTCGATTAAAAGTTGAGTATTTATTCTGAGAGGATGAAGGTCAAAGGTTTATATATAAACTAGTAATATCAACACGCATTAAACTAACTTTTAAAAAGCCTAAGAGTTACTAGCCCTGAATCATTTAAAAACCTAAAGTCATTTTAAAGTAATGTTTTAGTTGCGGATTCAATTATTTTACACAATGTTTTTTTTTGTGTTTCTTTTATTTTTTAAAATTTCATTTTGAACAAAATAAGGAAATAGCCGACTTTTGTTGATATTGGCAATTGGTAAATGCTAATATGACTTTTTTCAGGGAATAGAAGCAAGTAATGCAGTCATCCGGTATATCGAGGAGCATCTTAGTACCAAGAAAGAAAACAAAAATTTGATCAAGAGTGTAGAAGTAATTGGACATAAAATTGACATGATGCAGGAATCTTTAAATATGTTACAAAGATCATCTAATGGAATTAAAAGTAATTATTTAAACGCACACACACACACCACGTGGTAACGTTACTTACTTACATATATTGTCCCATGAACAATGTTACTAATGCTTAATTATTTACTCACCTGTTTTTTTGGTGTTTTCATGAATAAATATGACTTCATTCTACATTAATTTGTGAGATCCTTTGTGATAAATAATTTAGCTGATCTTCATGCCTTGTGTCTCTATGTATGATGTTTGGGTAAAACTGTTTTACCTGGTTTACAGTATAGATTTTAAAATCGTTATCGGTTTATCGGATAACAGGTAAAACTGTTTAATCCGAACATCATACATAGTACCGCAAGAACAATTCCAATAATTTCCAAAACACGACGAAACGATGTATCTAAATTAAAATAGTAAGGTGTGATTTTAAACTGACACAACTCTAAAAATTCCAAAATGACGACACTTAAGATGTTACAACAACTGCGTAAACATACAATTTCTACCATCAGATATTTTCCTGCCATCACTTGTTTTCATTGTTTCCAGTAACTCAGGTTTCCTTACTGGACTCTAGTGTTTAGGAATTTTTTTAATTATACTAGTTTACATTACAGGGTTCTATTCATTTGTTAGGGATGTACAAGAACGCGGTCCCGTTCAAATATGTAACCGTATTCAAAATGTATTATTACTTTTATAATCATTATCTAATTACTATTTATTTGGGATATTTGAATACGCAGCCTTTGCTTAAATTACCCTACAATTATCAATTTTAAAATATTGTACCAGCTTTGATCCGTCAGTCCTGTGTATTATGAATGTATTTCACGCAGTTGTTGTAACATCTTAACTGTCTTTATTTGGGAATTTTTATGTTCCAAAATATGTTCATCCTTATGTTATACCAGTCATATATAAATTGCCACTGTTTAATTATTAACTCACATACGACATAAAAGAAAACATTGCAAAATGAAAAAGCGCTTCTCTTGGTTTACCTCCACCAGGAACACTCGAATCCGAATATTTGAACCCGAAGTTGTATAAACAAATCAGTTGAAGAGAAACACATTTGGTTTCATTTCTCATCCTAGTAAGTGATCTTCAACTTTTCCGTCTGTGATATTAACTAACCCCCTTACATTTAAAAAGTACATACATTTTCATTGATGAAAGAGTTGTTGAAGTTTTGGATAGGTTACTTGCATTTAAGGGAACATAACATTTTGTTGACAATTTTTCTGGCTCTATACACAACACTTCCAAACAACCATATCGAACTACATTAGTATATTCAATTAAAAAATCCCTCAAAAAAATGATCGCAGATTCATTTTTCTGCAGCTCATATAAAGCCGTCTTCTGTAATAAACACGCAAAAAATACTAGAAATATACTCATTTGATCTGTGATAAATCGGTAAATTCTGTAAATAAACTCTTTATCGAAATTTGAACTTGAATAGATTAATGGTCGTTTCGGTAATATGATTTATAAACAGGGTAAACACATTATTGCTACTTAGATTTTGTTAACATTGTTTTATTCTAACGTCACTGATGAGTGTTTTGTAGACAAAACGCGCGTCTGGCGTAAATAAATTTTTTTTTTTAAATTGCTGTTACCGTTTTGCTATATTTTTCTTACAATAATTTTGTTTCCACAAATAAACCCCGTTTTCTTTATAATTGTGTCATGAAACAGCCATTACATTTACATACAATCCATATCAATATATCAACTATTGAAAATGTAATTATTGGTTGTGTCGATACCAACACCGATATTCGAGTCAGTAATTCCGATGAATATACATCCTGTCGATAACAATTTACTAATTTAAGCATCCAACAGGATTATAAAATTGTCGGACAGTTTATCAAGTATCTTTACTTAAAAACCATTGGCGTGTAATGTTTTGTATTATAGTCTGGTTTTAAAATTGTGTAACTAATTTAAAGTGAAGGATTATCAAGCCTTTAACATATGTGTAATTGCATTATATTTTAAAACGATATAATTATGATATATCCCCACAAAAATAGAATCAATATCATGTTACTAACAGCATTTAGAACAAGTGCGAAGTTTCTTTAGCTATAAAACCAGGTTAAATTCATCATTAACTACATTGAAAATGGTTCTATCAAATCAGGAATATGACAGTTGTTATTCATTCGTTTAATGTGTTTGAGCTTTTGATTTTGCCATTTGATTATGGACTTTCAGTTTAGAATTGTCCTCGACGTTCGTTTTTTTTTTGTGATTTTACTTGTTGGTATATTAAATTCTCTGTACTAGAAATGTTTTGTCGAAATTGTCTTTAAAATGAATCTTAGTAATGTGTAATAAAATTTCAAATGTATTTATAATGCAGGCAACAAAATGGAATTTGACGTAGAAGTAAATGGATTTAAAGTAAATCTAGATAAATCGTCATGCATGTTTATACAGGAAAGTAAGTAGAATTTAAATTACTTATTGTTTTCACATTAAAAATAGGAACACATTAAATTGTACACTAAGTGGACGATGTTTACAATACCAAGCTGTTATATCAGATTTTTTTTTTTTTTTTTTAATTTAACTCAATCTGAATATTTAATCTTTTAAGGTGAGATTGCATCCCCAAACATATATATTATCAATGGTCGCAGTATGAGCGGCATGTTATTTTCGTTTTAATCACGATGCTATTACGTCATCATTACGTTTCTTCAACGATTCCGTTACGATTATACTACGTTCTCATCACGCTTATTATCCGACCTCACTACGATTATCACGATCTTTCTACACTCATCACGTCCTCACTACGACCATACCACGATTTATCCGTTTTCAACACGATCTTAACACGCTACTACTGCGATTATAGCACATATGTACCTCGACAATAATACCATCATACCGTTTATATACCTCGATCTTACTGCGCTCCTATCAATAACTTCTGTCGTCAACAACGTGTTCCATATAAATACTGTATCATTCCTTCTTTTTCGCATTGATACGTAGAGTTTCTCGGAAACAACGCAGTCATCCCACCAAAATCTCCATAAGGGTAAGTATAGAGGCAGAGGCAGAGGGAGATCTGATAGAAACGAATCATGATCCAGAATATATATTTCGGACCGACCAATCCAACATAAATCAAAACTGTATGCTGGTCCATCAAGATAAAATGACAATATGCTTTAGTGAACGATAGTAGAATTGACACAGATGTGTCAAGCATGGTTTATCCGTTGGAAATATAAAGGACGAGAGGTTCAAATAACATACAGACAATCAAAAGCTGGAGAGCTTGTATAAATGTTATATGACAATGAAAATGAGCATGATGATCGTAGTATGTACGTAGTCAGGTCGTAAGAACAGCGTGATGAGGACTGCATAGACGTGCTAAAATCGTACTATGGTATTAAACAGCGTGATATACGCGTTTATAAACGTCGTATAGTCGTATTGGAAGCGTGTGCGGGTCGTGTCGCGGTAAGAATATGATGGTCGTCGTGAGATCGTAGTAAAGTCGCTGTGAGATCGTTTGCAATCACCCCGACTAGAATTGCGCTTTCGCTACGCTATCGCTACGATGGTATAGCGACCTTTGCATTCTTACCACGACCTTTTTGCGCTCTCACTACGCTTCTATAACGACCAGATTTCGCCACGACCGCACCACGATTGTTATGAACATGTTCAAACTTGGCCACGCTCATCACGAAGACCTCACAACGACCGTACTACGTCTTTACTGCGATCTGTACGATCGCTCTACGATCGTCTTAATTATTTTTTTTCACAGATCGTAGTGCGATCATGGCCTAGTTTGACTGCGGTTTAATCAACATACGAACTTGATAATGATTATTAGTAAGAATATGGTGCACTACAATAGATAAAGAATGACAAAAGAACCCAAATAGTACAAGGTTTAGCTGTGAAGATAAATGGTCTCTAAGATTAAACAAAAATTTGATTGGAAGAAACTGCATAATATGTCACCACAAAAATCTCTAAACTTCATTGGTTTCAATACAGAATAGTACACAGAATCATAGGCACAACTAAATTTTTATTCAAAATTAAGAGAAAGCAAACAGATAAATGTATCTTCTGTAATGAACCTATTTAAGTTATTGAGCACTTATCATGCTTATTTTGGACATGCTATAAAATTTCATATTTATGGATTAAACTTGGTTATTCGATTTATTACCACACACACATATTAATTCATTTTTAATATAGATATTATTTTTTGGGGGAAATTTAGTTAATAAAGAAAATAATATGATAAACACTTGATTATACTCCTTACAAAATTCTATATTTATAGAACAAAACTCTGTGAAAATAAGGTAGAATTTAGAGTTACCTCAAAGATTCTCGCTAGAAAAGAATATATCTTTCAAAAGTTACCTTTTTCATATGACCAATATTTGCTGTGACCCTTGGCTTCAAATGATAGAAGAATATTGTTTATAATAAAATAGTAGGTACTTTTTGTACTTGAATTACTGACACGTACATTTCTTACCCTAAATATCCAAATCACCATATTTAATGATTATGGACCGGCAATAAGCCAGTCCGAAATCTGATATGGGTTTAAGATTGTTACATGAGTTTCTGTGGATCAATATTTTTTCTTTATCTGCGGGATATGAAAATTAAAAGTCTAAGGTATTTGAAATAAATACATTTTTTTTGTTTAATTTTTATATAAGAAGAAGATGCAATATATTTATAACAATGGATGTTCATTGTTTTATGATGCACAGAATGCGTGACCCGTGTTATTTTTAGAAATGTAAACAAGGTACCAAGTTCTTAAAATAACTCGTCACCGAAACATGGGAAATGATTCATAGGTTGTGTCTTTTTTTCTCTCAAAATAGTTATTTTATATTCTGTTTGGATTATAAAATACTAGTATACGGTTTTCATCATTTAAAAAAGTAATCATTATAAAAGAGGGACGAAAGATACCAGAGGGACAGTCAAACTCATAAATCGACAATGAATATGATAAACTGACAACACCATGGCTAAAAAAGAAAAGGACAAACAGACAAACAATAGTACACATAACACAACATAGAAAACTAAAGAATAAACAACACGGACCCCAAGATATCTTTACTTTGAACGTAAACGATCTCGGGAGTTTTTATAGGTAATATATTTCAGTAACGGAAATTGATTTTCAAACCTCTCAAATATCCACTTGGTGTTTGTTAATATTTTGCAAATTTATAGAACAACCAAACAGATGGCAATGAAAACAAAGCCCATATTGCTAGATATTTATGTATGCTTGATGTTTTCTCTATTTTGTAACTATATTTAAGTTCCCATAGTTATCGCCTGTACGAAATTATAGAAAAAAATCCATGCATGCTGTACATTGAATGATGTAACATGTGTAAGAAAGACGTTTTTTTGGCTTTTTGTTTTTGCTTTTCCAAAAATTCCCAATATTTCCGTGATTTTTATGTATTTATTTATTTATTTTTCTATTCTTTATCAAATTTATGGATCATTCTATATTTATAATGTATAATTTGGATATATTTGAATCTATAAATGTATATATAAAGATGAAATAACACAACAAGTACTAACCGAACTGATTATATACTACTACTAGTTATCGAGGTCGGGATAAGATACCGATATTTAATGTATCCACTAACAAATGTCAAAATTATCAATAAAGAATGATTTACTAAAAACAAAACAAAATAAAAACAAAACAATGTAATTGAAATTTAGCAAGAAACTTATCATGTTCACCCCCAAAATTACATAACAGTACAACACAGGAAACGCTGTAGGTTATAGGTTTGATTTAGCTTATTACAATTTGAATACCAGATAAAAAAAAAGACGAGGTGTCAAAACAAAACATTCAAAATTCAAAAAAGCATGAAAAGAAACTAAAGGAAAAAAAAACGACGAAAAGAAAAACAACAGTTCAAGATAAAAAAAAAACAGAAAAATATATTGAGCTACACTTAAACATAAATTACCGACTCGGAGAGTTTCGAAAGGTTAGACAATATCTACCTCGTAGCTGCAAGTATACACATGTTTTAATTATTCTAATCATACTTCATGCATGTTCAAATGTCATATTTTGATAAGATATTACGAGGGTGTTAACTTTCTCAATTACATGGATGAGCGGATGACAATTTTTTGAATGTTACTCTCTATGGACAAATAAAAAATCGAAAATTTAACGGACGAATTGAATTTACATCAAAGTATTTAATAAAATGCTTAAATTCCACGTTTTGAATCAGATTTTATTATTTGACTGTCAAAATTAAAAAAAAAATAAACATCTTTCCTCACGTGACGTCATAGAAAATACTTTTAAAATAAAATTAGTCTGTAAACGACAATAATAATAGGAAATTCAGTATGATAATAAAGAAAATAACACTTATCTGAGAGTGTGAAAGAGCATGTGATACCCTCGAAAAAGCATTGTCAACCTTGATTTGCCATGTTGACAATGTTTTATCGGGGTTACAATCTGCTCTATCACCCTCTCAGCTATGTGTTATTTATATAGGATCTTATACATGTTATAATATATTCCGACTTCATTTAAAAATGAAACCATATTTGTAATTGGACTACTATCAGATAATTCATACATAGTATTGACATTTTACTATCAAAAAGTCAATACTATATAAAATATGTCATTTCAACATGAAGTATAATTAAATTTATTAAAAGATGCATATTGGTATACTTGCAGTTGCGAGGTAAACAAATAATTGTTGGTAGAAAATTGTCTAAAAATAACAAGTTCCTACGGACATATTTTCGAGAATATCTTAACATTGGTATTTATCGAGGATCGTATTTTGACCGTCATTTATTTGTTGGGTATCTGGACTTATATCCTTTGTTCCTACTAAACCTGGTAAATGGAGTTGATTTTTTACACACACATAATAGAATATACAATCAAATCTGTTCGGAAGATTGCATGTTTATAAGTTTTATTCTATTCTTAAAAAAACAACCACTTTGTATATTTAAGTAATTTTCCCAAAGTATTTACCTTTTGTACTAAAGAGGAGGACCTGGTGAACGTTTTATAGACTGTCCCTCTGGTATCTTTCGTCCCTCTTTTATAGACATATGTTGTGAATAACAGATGTGCATCGGATAGCTTTGATTAATGTAGCATTTGACGGTATCATATTTAATGTTACTACGTATTATCATTTTTAGATCCAACAGCAATGGAGGCTGAACATGAATCGCCCACAAGCATAGGTAAATATATAATATGATTGATACAAAAAAAGTGTCACCTTATGTACATTGATTTAACATTAAGTCAAAACTATGATTCTGCAATATACATGATAATGTCTTTGTAAGATAAATCAAATTAATATGTTATCACCTTTATCGGTTCCTTTTTGAAGGACAGAAGACATCATACATTTTTTGGCTAACACTTATTTTGTTCTGATCTTTCTATCTTTACGTAGGATCAAAACGTAGCTGATATATTTTTGTCTAAACTTCTGAAACAATATATGCTATATTTTCTGACAGAAGGAAGAATACACATCTATAGATATAATACCTAAGCCGTATTTGGCACAACTTTTTGGAGTTTTTGATCTTCAATGCTCTTCAACTTTATACTTGTTTGCCTTTCTTATTATTTTGATCTGAGCGTCACTGACGAGTATTATGCAGACAAAACGCGCGTCTGGCGTATCAAATCATATGCCTAGTACCTTCGGTAACTATATACATATATGTTGTACCTAAACTAATAAGCAGCGCCTACAATGCTTATAAACGAAAACAATTTTGAAACTTTCCTTAAAATTATACATAACAAATTGTTACTATCATTCAAAATGGAAATGAACTATTTATTTGATTTGTTATGTTGCGGTGAGTAAGCTCTTGCGTAATGCTTTTCTTTAGAGAATAAAATAGAATAGGAAAAAAGATAAGTAAACTTTACGAAAAAAAATCTTCAAATAAAGCAAAGTTAATAAGGATCTTTCCATGCCTTTGAACTCTTTGTACACGCACATATTTATCCATGCGAACGTTTTTGACATGAATTATGTTGAGTACAACTACAGTCTTCAAATAAAACGACATCATTAGACATAACCAACCTATCTGATCGTATTTCGGTCTATTGCAATAAAATACTATGGAGGGGAGATAGACTATATGAATTTTAGGCTGGTCCGTTCTATTCAAAATATAAATATTTAAAATTAAATATCTAGTAATTAAATGCTGAGTGTACATGGGAGAAAACTATCCTAAAGCTAATATTTAATCAGTTGGGCTGCTTTTTTTTTATCTAGCTCTGAACACCATACATTCAAAGAATATAAGATACTGTGTATAACCTTTACGTGAAGTATTGATTATCTTCTATATTTACATTCTTTTCCATGAGCATGCAATAACTATTCAGTATTCTATTGTGTTGTGTTGAATATTATTTTACTTTTATTTCATTGCATAAATCCAAAACCCACAAAGGTCCAAAATTGGATTCACAAAGTATGCTTTTTCTTATTCTAAAATATGATCATGTGAAAGGGCTTGGTCTCTAACGGCCACACATTATTTTTGCAAATGTTTTAATTGATATACGTCTATGTATATGTATCTTCCGTATTTGATAACTATGTGTTTCTTTTGTTTCGACCAACATGGTATATACATCTCTTTATCTCTCTTTTTAAAGGGTAAAAAATTTAGTGTAGGCAAATGCCTCATTGCGTCAATCAAAGCTACAGCACTGGTCAAGTGGGGGATGTCTTTGGCTCGATACTCACCGGTTTTAAATTAAAATAAAACTAGCTACCTATTACCCAAGCACTCCATATTTACGAGTTAAAGCAAAGATTGGTCGATCCGGGGTCAAAATATATGACCGGGTAGGATGGTTTGTCTTCCGGTGGTATAATACAAAGTCTGGTTCATATTTACCTTCTCGTCTTACAAATGGACGTGTAAAATACGTATGCAAAGAACGTTATATATGGCCTTACATCATATAAAAACTTTTATTTTTAGTCCACTTCTTACGTTGTCTGTATCCCTCCCTCTTTAAAATACTGGATCAACAGTTGGCAAAGATATGGTATTGTTTTATGTTTTTCAATGTTACTAACCTAACATAATCTTTCATATTTCCGTTAATCATTTTTTCAGTACAATGATTTCGATGACAATTTTTAATTGTATATCAATAGAAGGGATAAAATTCCTATACATTAAATAATTCAAGAAACACATTTAAAATTGCATGGCTAGGTTTTTGTATTTGAACTCCGATAGCATGCCCGCTAAACAAAGAAAACGGTATTACAGAACAATCCCTAATCGAACACACCTTAATTTGAAAAAAAGCATATATTGGATTTGTAATGTCAATACATTTCAAAATACTTAAAAAAAATCCCTTTGATTATAAAATATAAAGAAGCGATCATTCTTTTATCTAAATTTTCCATTTTCATAGAGAAACAGATTCTAACAAATTTTTGTTCTAGTATGTCCAGTGCACGATGTAATGACGATATCGCCGATATTGTCAACTTCGTTCATAATTTTATACCTGCTCGCAACATTGTCTACATCGTCCCCCGTTCCTGTCTAAATCGTTGACATTGCCGATATCAAGATGTTTATTCGTGACGACATTGTCTACCTCTTCACACTTTCCTGTGTACATCGTCGACATCGTAATGTTGACAACATCGTGCCGACATTGTCTACATCATCCCCCTTTCCTGTCTCCATCGTTAACATCGGCAACATCATGATGTTAACAACATCGTGTATTTTACCTGTACACATCGTTGACAACGCTAACATCGTGACACAATCGTCTACACCGTCTTCTTTTCAAGTCTACATCGTTGACATCGTCGACATCGTGATGTTGACAACATCGTGACGACATCGTTTAAATCGCCCCCCTTTCTTGTCTACATCGTTGGCATCGCTGAAATGTTGACAACATCGTGATAAATAGTCTACATCGTCCTCCTTTCCTTCTCTTCCTTGACATCCCCGATATCAGGATGATGACAACACCGTAATGACATCGTCTACATTGTTCCCCTTTCCTGTCTACATATCTGACATAGCCGACATCGTGACAACATCGTCTACATTGTCAGCCTTTCCTGTCTACTTCGTTGACTTCGCCGACATTGTGTGGATGACAACATCGCGACCACATCGTCTACATCGTCTCCCTTGTCTGTCTACATCGTTGACATCGTTATAATGACAGCAACTAGACGACATCGTCTATATCGTTTCTTTCCTGTCTACGTTGTTTACATTGACGACATCGTGATGTTGACAACGTCGTGACAACATCGTCTACATTGTTTCTTTTCTGTCTACATCATTGAAATAATCTATATCGTAATGTAGACAATATCTTGACGACATCATCTACATCGCCTCTCTTTCTTGTCTACATCGTTGACATCGCCAATACCGTGTGCTGACATCGATGACATCGCCAACACAGTGTGCTGACATCGTCGACATTGTCCTCCTGCCATGTCGACATCTACATTCCCTCCCTTTCCTGTCTACATCGTTGACATCGCCAACACCGTGTTCTGATATCGTCTACATCATCCCCCTTCCCTGTTGACATCGTTGACATCGCCGATATCGCGATGTTGGCAACATCATGACGATATCGTCTACATCGTCCCTTTCTATATCAACATCGTTGACATTGCTGACATGGCGAAGTTGACCACATTGTTATATCATCGTCCACATCGTCCTAATTGCTGTTTACATTCAAGATGTTTACAGATAAAATACGACAGAAACATATGTATGACACGATATCAACAACGTTGTACAACATCGAGTCGACATTGTCTACTTGGCGATATCGTTAATGTCAACGATGTAGACAAGAATATCAAACGATATCAACAACGTTGTACAATATCGTGTCAACATTTTCTACCTCGCGATATCGTCAATCCCAACGATGTACACAGGAGTACGAAACGATATCAACAACGTTGTACAATTTTGTGTCGACATTGTCTTCTTTGCGATGTCGACAATGTCAATGATGTAGGCAAGAGTATTAAACGATATCGCCATCGTTAAATATTATTGTGTCATTATTGTTTATTTTGCGATGTCGATAATATCGGTACAACTTTGTACACTGGTTATAAATGGATATTATTGAAATTATCAGACAAATTTCCTTTTAAATATTTTCCCCACAGCAACTTTCATAATAAAAAAAACTATAAAGAAAAACAGAAAATAAAGTAAAATGAGGCGTTCTCCTTCAAAGTATATTGGAAAATAATTGTCATATTTAAAACCATGAAGAATGTGTATAAAATTGACTAAGGCTAAATTAAAATTTGTATCTCAAATACTTACATGCCTCATATAACCTTTTTTTTTTATGAAACTCAAGCTTATATTTCAAGTCTTGTCAGGAAGGAAGTCTGTTTTTTTATATTTTTGATCATATTCACCCGAACAAAATGGTCACATTAAAAAAAAAACCTAAAAATCACTCAAACAACACGATACTAGCCGGACCCTAAACCTACCGTGAATAGTTCTCAAAGTTACCAGGATTATAATTTAGTACGCCAGACGCGCGTTTCGTCTACATAAGACTCATCAGTGACGCTCATATCAAACTAGTTATAAAACCAAACAAGTAGAAAGTTGAAGAGCATTGAGGATCCACAATTCAAAAAAGTTGTGCCAAATACGGCTAAGGTTATCTATGCCTTGGAATCCTTAGTGCTTCGAAAAATTCAAAGTTTTGTAAACAAGAAGTTTATAAAAATGACCAGATTATTGATATTCATGTCAACAACGAAGTGTTGACTACTGGGCTGGTGATACCCCAGGGGACAAAACGTGTTATCACAATGAATCAAAATTGATGAAAATAATTATCCCGAGGTCGAGAACAAAACGGTTAAAAGTCGTACAGTTAAGATGTGTTAACGATTATATTGGCAAAACCCTGTCTGACGTTACATACATTATTCATAGTTTGATTGCTGTTATTCGAAGTATTCTCTAGATTGTTGTCTGTATCCATGTAGTCAAAGTAAAATGGGAATATGTCCATGTTTTGATTTGGTAAACAACAGTTTGTTTTAATATTATGTTGAACACTTAAAGTATTGGATAAAGCAATCCACGAAAACAACAAAAACGGATGTCTCTCGAATAAAAGCACTTTTTGTGTGGACTTATGAAATGTATTAAGTGTTATGAATATGCTTCTATTGTATTGAAATTTAACAATCGGAAGATGTAAAAGAGGGACGAAAGATACCAAAGGGACAGTCAAACTCATAAATCAAAAATAAACTGACAACGCTATGGCTAAAAATGAAAAAGACAACCAGACAAACAATAGTACACATGACACAACATAGAAAACTAAAGAATAAATAACACGAACCTGAATAAACAACACGAAACTAAAATGATTTAGAGTTTAGATTTCAGTATTTTTTCTCTATTGGAGACACTAAGCTATAATAAATAATTTAATATATCTCTTTTATTTATAATAGCACATGCAATGGTGTAGATGCGTTCAATATAGGTACAAAACTTTCGCAGCATGACGAGGACACCAACGCATTTGGGTATTATTATCTGCATAAAACTGATTTGTTCGGGGAAAAAAACTACTAGAATATTATAATTACGGATGGAACCGAGCAATTTGGTGCATTTCTTTTTTTCTTTTAAGGTGTGATATACAGATTCGCCATTAACACTCTTAAAAAAGTAAATTTACTGCGTTGGATGATACAATATGCAAAGCAGTCAAAACATTTTACCATGAGACCAAACCAAAGTGTAAATACAGTAGAAATGGGTATGTATATCTTTTATCATTAAAAAAGAGAGAAAAATAAACCCTAATGTATTAAGGAACCTTACGTTTGTTTGACCAATTATGGAAACAGTTTTGCAATCATACTCTTGAGTCATTGATAAAATGCCAAAATATTAGAAACTATGGTGTTTTTTTCAATCCGCATGATACATTGGTTTATAAAGACAACAGTAGTAAACCGCTGTTCAAAATTCATTAATTGATTGATAACAAACCCGGGTTACAAACTAAAACTGATGGAAACACACCAAATATAAGAGGAGAACTGAGACACAGCAAAAACACAACACTAAAATGTAACACACATAGAAACGAGCTATAATATAACAATGGTCATTTGCCTGACTCGGTACAGGACATTTCAAGAGAAAGAAATGGTGGGTTGAGCTATTTTGTGGCTAGCCAAACCTTCCGCTTTTATGGCAACATTACATGGCAGGACTTCAATGCAAATAAATGGGAGAACATATAGGACAGAGAAACACACGAATAATAGCTTTCAAAACATTATTTGACAAACAACGAAAAAAAAAAAATTACTCAAAACATACCACAAAATACTTACGACTGAGCAACACGAATCAATCAAGGACTGGGGATGATCTATAGTGCTCCGGAAGAGTAAGCATATTATGTAGTAAGTTTATTTTTGTATTACATGTTTACTTCCATAATAAAAACCAATATTGTCCCCTTGTGATGCCTTTTCACTAAATCCATTGGGTGATGGATTTTCACTGCTATAAGAGTCTTAGATGCATGATTTCTTTTATGTCTTTTGATGGTTAGGATCTATATTTTCATTGCCATATCCGGACTGTGTTTTTGTTAGATGTTTTTTTCTTCTCTGTAACAATGTGATGAGTGAAGCAATGTTCATCTGATTTTTCTCGTATCATATAGTATTAAGCTCTTACATCACTGTCCAATGTTAGGGGATGATAGAATGTTCACGAACATGTTTAAACCCACCACATTACTTATGTGCGTCTGCTAAGACATGTTTTTTTTGTGGATTCATAACTGTATATTTGTTTGTTTGTTTGTTAGTTCTTCTATAAATAAGGCCGTTAACTTCAATTGATTTGCTTCATATTTTAATGTCGGACCCTTTTATAGTCGACTAAACGTTATGGATTTTATTAATTATAGCACGCCATACAGTTACCTTTGATTGTGTAATTCATTTGAACGTTTGTTGATATTTGTGTCATTGTCAATTATCCACATCTGATAAACCATATTTTTATTTTGTCCTCATTCTACTTTTTTTATATAGAACATCATTCTGAATAATTCTACAAAAAAAAGAACATACAATTTTCATGCATCACCCCCAGTTATTGGTGGGCTTCGTGTTGCCTAGTCTTTAGGCCACACCAATTTAAGTCCTTGTTCGACGGACCCGCCCGTACCTATTATTTTCAAAACGTTTTTATTTTAATTTATATTCCCGCTTCCCGCATCCGGAAATGTAATCGTGTCTATTTTCCGCACCGTTTTTTTTGAAAATATTATAAATAGATACGTTCGTGACAACTCGGCCGATTCCGTACCTAGATAGAAGGAGAGTAGCGGAGTCACTGGCCTGGATACCTGGCCCAATCATACTGCGTCGATAACATGTAGCGGAGCAAATCAGTAGCCCAGGCTTCGGAGTCCCCCGAGGATTGCCGATTGAAAAAAGATAGTTACACTTGTTTTTAAAATTTTATCATCTGTATATAACGATTTTAAACATATAAGCACCCCAGTACACTGTGTAATTATCTGTAAAAATATTTGATTCAGCATATAACCCATAAGTGGGAGTGCTCCGATATAAATATATAACAGAGGACATACCTGTACAGAACAAAACATGGTTTCCTTCCCCCTTACTTATATTCCCTATCAAAAATTGTTCGTTGTTAGAAATAAACTTCAAGGAACTTCGGAAAGAAATGACTTCAACTGCAATTATATTGTATGCTAGCAATACAAAACTATCCATAACCACTGCATGTTTATGCATATGTCCCGATTAATTCAGGGGCCTGTCGTTCAGCAGTTAGCTATCGTTTGTTGATGTTCATAAAAACTATTTGGTATTTTCCCGTTTGTATATATATATAGATAAGATCGTTGGTTTTCCTGGTCGAATTCTGTCAATTATCATTTTGGGGTCCCTTATAGCTTGCTGTTTTTTTCTTGGTCAAATCCCTGTGTCAAAGGCCGTACTATGACCTGTGTTTGTTATTATCAGGTTTGGAACAATCCTCCCTCAGACAGGGCACATATGGGGTCATTTTATTGTTGTAGAAAAGAAAAAAGAAATACCAAGGATTTGTATAGTGCTACTATCCATACCAACTGCATGTTTCTGCACATGTCCCGATTGATTCATGGCTACTCTACAAATCTTAAAAGCTTAGATTTTCTTATTTAAAAAGAGGAGAAATACATCATATTTTAAACAACTGTTCACAAAAGAGGGGCCCAGTTTGTAAATGTGTTAACATGGCTAAAGTCCAGGAATATTACAAAATTCTTGGACATGTTTTTACCATTTAATACCAGATAGATATATAGTTCTTTGGAAAAATATGAGCCGTTTTGAACTAAAAGGTGTTATTTACAAAATATATATTATTACTTCTATTGACCCCTCATTAAAAGGATATTTATAAAATTGAGGGGTTGTTCCCAACCTGAGTATGACTTTGATGGATACTAGTCTCATTAATTGGTACACATACATATACCAAATCTTATTATTCAATTATTTCTTGGTGAACAGGGAAAAATACTTCATAAATCAAAGAAATGTCAAAGTACAAGTGATAAATCAAGTTTTAATATTGTCAAAACCTACTATTTTATGTTTACAAAAAAAAACACTCGCCTTTACTTTTCAAGCTTCGCCTTTAAAAAATTTCAAATTAAATATTATTTCATTAAAATTTTTAAATCGCTCGCTTACCCTTATTTTTGGAGTCCAAAAATCCGTAGAACAAGAATTAAATTGGTGTTGCCTTAGTTTTCTTTAGTTATGTTCTTGTGTACTAATATTTGTCTGTTGTCTTTTTATCTTTTTTTAGCAATGACGTTGTCAGTTTTCTTTTTCGATGAATGAGTTTGGTATCTTTTGTCCCTTTTTAAAATGATAAAAAAAAATGTATTTCTGAAACTATACATGTATATGAGTTCAAATTTTCTCGAAAGTAATACTGCAGAACAAAGCATAGAAATTGCAAAGCTGATCAATCCAATATATTAACCAATACACAACAATTAGAGAATAAGTCACAAGTCAAATAAAGAAACGAACTTTGTGAACTACTGCAATCATGATCTTTTATCATATTCAACAGATGAGTTGAAGTGTGGTTTTTGTAAAAAAATCTACAGAACGATTGACGATTATGTGGAGCACAAAAAAACGCACCAGGTCAGTTTTTGTAACAACTATACTTCACATCACAGTAGCAGTCATCAACCTAAAAGCATAATGCAATAAGCAAAAAAGTGCTATTTTTCAAATGCCATGTTTTAACGCTTTTTATGTGTTTTGAGACCTGTTTCTAATAATGCCGTAGAGCATATTAGTTTTATGGGAAAAAGCAATGTAATTCAAGCCTCCTGATAGTTTAGATAAAGGCAACAGTAGTATACCGCTGTTCAAAACTCATAAATCCATGGACAAAAACAAAATCGGGGTAACAAACTATAACTGAGGGAAACGCGTTAAATATAAGAGGAGAACAACGACACAACATTAAAATGTAACACACACAGAAACGGACTAAGCATTAGACAAAATCCTATGAGAATAACAAATATAACATCAAAACCAAATACATGATTTTTTGAGATAGATAAGTACCATGACACGTCTTATCGTTATGTTAATTAATACTTTTTTGGTTTTTAAATATTGGAGTTTTCACATGCAAGCGATGTGAGAATTTGGTGTAAAAACTAAAATAAAAATAACAACACTGAGCTCTGAGTAAAATACAAACCAGAAAGTCCCTAATCAAATGGCAAAATGAAAATCTCAACCACAACAAACAAATGGACAACATATTCTGAATTGGTAAAGACATTTTTTGATGTATTATTAGTGAAGTTGAAACGGAGTATTTATCAACATGGTATTGATACGTTCAATGATTGGTTTTTTTTAGAAAAAGGACAAAACGTTCTTTGACATACCTATGGTTCATCAAATTTCTACTTAAATAATTGTCTACAGTAAATATATAGTTTCGCTATTGCGAATTAGTAGAAAAGAAATCAAGAACAACCTTTATTTATCTGATGTAGTGTTTATAGTAGAGTTTAGTAATATGCTCGATACAACATATCAATCGATCCCATTACAATCGAAAAATATTGTGTCCTTGTTTGTATAACATTAATATCAACTTTCGTATTAAGTCATAATGTAATTTGGTAATCTATTTATATTTTTAAGGAAAGTCAAACAAATGGTAAGTGATAATAAAGTAACAATGATGTACAGCTTAAACTGGTGTAAAATTTAATATTATAAAATATTCATGATCCTAATTTACAACAACAAAAAAAAACATATACCTATTTCAGCGTTCTAATTGTGAACATACACTATTTGGATAAGATGGACTTTAAATGTGTGCTGACTGCAATCATTCCCCTTGCAAAAGACATTGTTGTAACAGTAAAACATACAAACGAACTAAAAATAAAAAAATGCAACACATAATCAAAGAACAACGATCTATTATATCTGGCAGTTGCATATTTGTTTCAATCTGTATAATGCCATTACTCTTTCACAAACATCTGATATCATATCAGCATAGAAATACAGGCGTGAGAGACATTTGCAACTTCTTTCAATATATTTAAGCAGCACCAATCCACATGTCCAAGACATTGCTGATACGAATCTTTGATATTTATCTGAAGACATCTACATGTAGCAATAATATTTCACTTTAATGCGGATACAATGCAGTAATAAATACAATTTTCATTTCCTTGAGACATTAGTCCTATAAAAAAGATCAAAGAAATAATGACCTCAAAGGCGTAAGTCGAAATTATTAAAATAATTTTCAATTATGTTTTCCAATGTGCATTACTCTCAGATTGATTGCGGAGTATAAATGACACTTTTAAGCGCCACGTTAAGACGTTTCCGTGGCAGTCAGTTTTTATGAGTTGTGGAAGCCGGAGTGCGTAGAAAACAACCAACTTTCGAAAGGAAAACTGACAATCCTAGTCAATTTATATCGGATAAAATTGAGAAAGGAAATGGTGAATATGTCAAAGCGACAACCACCCGACCATAGAGCAAACAACAGCCGAAGGCAACCAATGGGTCTTCAATGTAGCGAGAATTCCCGCACCCGTAGGTGTCCTTCAGCTGGCCCCTAAAATATGCATAATAGTACAGTGATAATGGACGTCATACTAAACTCCGAATTATACACAAGAAACTAAAATTTAAAATCATACAAGACTAACAAAGGCCAGAGGCTCCTGACTTGGGACAGGCGCAAAATTGCGGCGGGGTTAAACATGTTTATGAGATCTCAACCCTCCCCCTATACCTCTAGCCAATGTAGAAAAGTAAAAGAATAACAATACGCACATTACAATTCAGTTCAAGAGAAGTCCGAGTCTGATGTCAAAAGATGTAACAAAAGAAAATAAATAAAATGACAATAATACATAAATAACAACAGACTACTAGCAGTTAACTGACATGCCAGCTCCAGACCTCAATTAAACTGATTGAAAGATTATGTCTTCATCATATGAATATCAGGTACAATCCCTCCCGTTAGGGGTTTAGTATCATACTATCATAAAATATATGAGAAGAACATAACCCGTGTCATGCCAACAACTGTTTTTTTAGAAATAAATGTGTTTAGTTCCGATGCAAAGACCCTATCAGTGAATCAATGTTAAAGCCAAAATATGCAATCTTTAATGACCTGACAACAGTATCGTAACTATATCCCCTTTTAATAAGTCTATTTAAAGATTTTGTTAGTTTCTGAGGAGAATACTGACATTTTTGTGCTTTATAAAGAATATTTCCATAAAATTTTGGATGTGAAATACCTGAACGTATAAGATGTCTGCATGTTGAGTTATATTTACGAATTATTTCCTTATACCGGCGATAAAATTTAGTAAATGTTTTGACCAGTTTGTGATATCGAAAACCCTGGTGTAATAATTTTTCAGTAATACATAAATTTCTCTCGCTAAAATCTAATACATTGTTACATACACGAGCGAAACGGAGTATAGTGAACCAGCACGAGCGGGGTTCGAACACTCAATCTCATCGTTTACTCTTATATAATGGATGCTTTGTACTGATTCTCAAACATAAAAAAAGAATACATATATACATTTGTATATACTATCTCTTTGTTCTGTTTGAGAACCAATTATGTTATGTATCAGTTAAGAATAATACGCTTGATAAACCGGATTTGCGAACAACAACAACAGTTTAAGATATATAAATTTAGTTAGCATGGTATTTGCTGTCAGTCCAAAGCCAATTTAAAACATAAAAAAGTGTGAACGATCAAAATAATAATAAATTCACATTAACTCAGTGGAAAGCCGTTATAAATAGAAGGTGGTATAAGAAATGTTCATAAATGTATAGCAGAATTATTTAGTCATGTTCTGATTCATTATTAACACAACATTTAAAGTTAAAAGTACAGTCTGAAATGTTTACCCTTTAAGTTGATGTCCTACTCAAATGAGAGATGAGTGTATACGAATCGTATTTGAATTACCGTGCTCTAAAAGCAACACCACCGTAAACATTAAGCCGTGATTTTGCAATAAATTGAAATTCATAAAAGCCAAAAGTTTACATAACACTTCATTAAAGACTAAAGACTAAATTTTTAATAACACTAGAAGACGGGCACAAAATTTTTTTTAAATTTCGCGAGAAGTACGTCGATTGAGTATTTGCAAAAGCTTTAAAAGAGATGTCAGAGGGACAGTCAAACTCATAGATCGTAATTACACTGACAATGCCATGGCTAAAAATTAAAAAAAATAAGAAAAATAAAAGTGCAAATAACACATTAGAGAAACTAAGGAAGACTAAGCAACACGAACCCCACCAACAAAATAGGGATGATCTCAGGTGCTCCTAATGAGTAAGTAGATCCTGCTCTACATGTGTCACCCATAGTGTTGCTTATTTTATTACAAACATTCAGTAGGTCACATTCATGAAAAGGATTGGGATTGTAATCACGACGTAAGGAACATATTCAATATCATCTGTGAAACGATTATTCCATAACGGTCAACCAACTCGTGATGGCGTCCGTAAAATTTACGAAAAGATGATTTCAACTTCTCAATTTGAAACTTTTGGCTTCATAGCTTCCCTGTGAGTAGAAACCTTCTATCAAAGAAATCATGATAGAAAATACAAGCACGGGAATATCGTATCAATTGGGAAATATATAATCCGTATAAGACACGGATCGACAATTGTTTCAAATGTTGATGGTATCTCAATAATTGCCGTGTCTTTGCATGGAAAAAAGATTGTTTAAGGTAGCACAATACAAAGATTTTTTCACTCCCAATCAGACAACTTTAAACTGATGTAATTCATTTCACTCTTCTTTATATTTTATAAATGAGGTACCAAAAGAAAGGAGAAAGATTAATCTTTCAAATTGTGATAATTTCATTATGACATAATTATTACATAATTAATTATTATGTAATTAGTTGCTATATTGTGATGTCCACACTTGAATGAATTTAGCATAATTGTTCTTCATAGCATGGAGGTCAAACTGTGTTGTGCAAGAATCTATAAAATATTTTGGGATGCTATGAATAACAAAGAAGCTAAATTCATTCAAGTGTGAACATCACAATATAGCAACTAATTACATCATAATTAATTATGTAATAATTATGTCATAATGAAATTATCACAATTTGAAAGATTAATCTTTCTTCTTTCTTTTGATACCTCATTTATAAAATTTAAAGAAAGATGAGTGGAATTACATCAGTTTAAAGATGTCTGATTGGGGATGAAAAATCTTTGTATTGTGCTACCGTAAAAGAGTTATAAAGGAAGAAGAAATCAATACATTTCTATGTCATAAAGCAAATATTTCCGAGGAGATGCGGCTCAATGACATCGGTATCTTCCCTTAGTACAATAGATAACTTCACAAAAAACATAGTTATTAAAAGGTTCTACTTGCAGTATAGCGACACGTTTGACACTATTGTATTGCATAAACATTTATAAGTGCAATTGTGAATAAAAGTCATCAATTTTGTAAAACAAAACAAAAATTATTCTTGAAAACAATTTACAGATTTAGATAAAAATAAAATAACATGTAAACCATTTTCCTACAAAAACTCTTTTTTACCTGTATATAAACGTTTGCAGTTTAAATCGGTTCAGAAATGCGCAGCTTTGACAATAGATAATGTTCCATTTAAATCGTACATAATGACTGAATTGAAGATAAACCTGTTTGATATGACCATAAAAATTTAGTTTAAATCTGTTCATTGATAGTAAACAGGTACTTCTTAATTAGCTAATGGTTGATGATTTGCTAATTTTTCAAAAGACAATATATTTAAATCTTATAATCATCGGGTTTTTTTTTAGGTATTGATGCCAAATTCACTGTTCTCGATTTATCAGATGAACTGGCTAACGAATTTATCAAATTTAGTAAGCGAAAGGGAACGACAATAGGATATCTTACAGTTCTAGATGAAGCAAAGGGAAGCCTTATAATTTGGACAAGAATGTCCATTACAGCCTTCAAAACAAAAGATGCCTTCATAACAGCTATTGAACAGTTAATGCAACACATTTTCTGGGAATGCCCTACAGATATGAACAAAACAACAAATCTGAAACTTAGAGTACAAATAAAAAACGTGTTTGAGAGTGGTAAGTTTCGTGTATAATGGTATATCTTACCAAATATGCGTTTATTTTAAAGTCAAAACTCAATTTATATATATAGATTCTTGTATTAGTATCTCACGTGATTTTTGGCAATTTCTAAGAAATATATATGCTTTAACTGGATATACAAACATGTACAACTTTACAATTCAATGTAGTTGACAAAATATTCATCATTAATTACATGTGTCAGTGCCAAACTGTCCTCCTTTCATTGCAGATCATATGCTGACTCTGCAAATCGATAAATAAAATTGAAAATAGAAATAGGGAATATGTCAAAGAAACAACAATCCTACCAAAGAGCGGACAACAGCCGAATGCCACCAATGAGTTTTCAACGCAGCGAGAAAAATCCCGCACCCGGAGGGTGGCCCTCAGCTTGCCCCTGATTATATATGTGCACGAGTTCAGTGAAAATTAGACGTAACTGTAAACTCCGAAACATAACAAATCTAACAACAGCCAGAGACTCCTGACTTGGGACAGGCGCAAAATGTAGCAGGGTTAATAAACATGTTTTTTGAGATCTCAACCCTCCCCATTTACTTCTAGCCAATGTAAAATAAACAAACTCATTGCAATACGTACAGTTAAACTTAATATAAATTTCAACTGTAAAAAAAATGATATTTGACCAACACTAGTTTATAAGTTAGTAAATGAATTCAGTGTTAAAACATAATATGTAACGCATTTACTCAAAGAAGCATATTCTGCATGTTTTGGATAAAACCCATGTACCGGTGTTAGTTACATATTAGTAGTGTTGATATCTGAGGAAAGATTGTTTCACAAATATGATTCCATATTGATACACAAATATTGGGGATCCGTTAACTCATAATTCTTTGCACAGATATCGTGTATTTAGCATATTGCATTGTTTTGTACTTCATAAGATATACGCATACAAATGTAGCTTCGAAATGTTTTAACTGAAAGAGAGGAAAACAGTATTTCAACCAATTCCTATTCAGCAATTCAAACGAAACTGATAATATCATGGCAAAAACTAGAATTCAGCGTAAAGACAGTACACAACACACAACATAGATACACATAATCTACCAAACTTCTAGACCCATCCAAATAACCACCGTGGCCGCCAGAAACCCAAACAACCGGATGGTGATCAGGACATCCGTTATAAAAGATGCATGTGGAATACGTCAATGAAACATCAGTCCAATGACTTCTGAAAAAATACAGATTTCAGTGTTCAGCTTTCGACAATCATTACCAAAACCTGGTTTCCCTGTTATATTGCAAGCTCTTATAAGTCTTCCTTCGTATAAATTCTTGACATTCTGTACGAATTCAAAAGGAACTGTGATATATTTTTGAAATTATTACTTTATAAACAACTAGTTAAAAATACTTTGCTAAATCTTTCGATAAATATGTAGGAGGTGCAATTGGGAAGCAGAAGTGCGAGTGTCACTCTGAAGTGCGATGGTTAACGCCGAAGTCCGATAGTCCTTTCATTGATGTGCGATAGTTTGACATGATGTTTTTAAATATAGCGTTACATCAAATACAACAGGGATTCGCAATCAGTTGAATTCGATTGAAAATTTCATGCGAACAAGGGAAAAAGTAAGGAACGATTGAAGTCCCGAACAATTTTATGCAGTACTAGTGCAGTTTGATATTACAAACATGTTTATATGAGGCGGCAAACTATTGGAAAAAAGCGGAAAAAGATGAACTAGATAATATATGCACAAACACCGTCACTCTCGCCTTATTTTTATAGTGGTTACATTATTTAGATTTCTTAAAGAACTAAGGTCGTAATTAACCTGACTGGTTCCTCGGTGAACTTATCAATTTATTATATTCTCCTTCGTGACGAACCATTTAATTTCAAATTTTTCGGTCAATACAGGACAGTCTGAATGCTTTTTTTCAACATTATATTGTCTGACACCATACTGCTGCGTTTTGATAGGAGAGTTGGCAAAAAACAAATCATATCAAACAAGATTTTATCCATAGTACACGGATGCCCCACTCGCATTTTCCTTTTCTGTGTTTAGTGGACCGATTTGGCATTAGAATTAGAAATATCATAACATGGTAAAACGGACATGTGTACTAGTTACAAATTCATGTATTTGGTTTTGATGTTATATTTGTTATTCTCATCGGATTTTGTCTAATGCTTAGTCCGTTTCTGTGTGTGTTACATTTTAATGTTGTGTCGTTGTTCTCCTCTTATATTTAATGTGTTTCCCTCAGTTTTAGTTTGTTACCCCGATTTTGTTTTTTGTCTATAGATTTACGAGTTTTGAACAGCGGTATACTATTGTTGCCTTTATTAAAATGATTCCCTTATTATTAATGTATTAACTTGATTTGTATTCAATTAATGAATTGATAACATTTTATTATATGTAAACATATACAAATAGTTGCTTTAGTTTAAGTAAAACTAGTAAGGTAGAAAAATTATTGAAATATATGTAACACTCCCAAACGTGTTAATACCCCTAAACTTGTTCGATCCCCAAAACGTGTATATTTCTCCAAATTGTGTCCCTTCAGGTTTACAAAGCCCAAACGAATCCGATTGCATAACCCCTAAACATGTCCGATAATTGTTATTCGCCAAAACGTTTCCACTTTAAAAAGCTCGAACGTCTCAAAACGTTAAGCGCTATGATTTTCTTAGTGAGGTCAATTACGTCAAACACAATTGATGAAGCTGCTTTTTGTTGGATCTTCAATAAAACAAAAACAGCATTTAAAAGACATAAATCCAAAAGTATTTTTGGCATATTAACCAAAAATGAAAAAAAGAACAGAGTAGAAATGAGAAATTCTAAATTTATCAACATTAGTTTGTTGAACGCCAGTTGTTTATTTTTAGCACACATGCAAGATTGATTAGCAACATATAAAAACATGTAATTTTTTTTTGTGGGACTTCAGTATAACAATTTTATATTTCCCTTCATATAATAGAGGCCGTCTAAAAATTATATTTGGGGAAGCTGTAACTACCAATGCAGATATTGAGAGTAAATGTATAGAGACTACAAATGTTACCTAGCTGCATACTATCGCAGCACCCTGAAAGATTTGTTACAAGGATTTCAATGTGCAGATAGTGGACATTTAACCTATAGCATGTGTATTGGAGATATATATTTAATATATTTTATGAAAATGGACACTTTGACGAAGGGGGGGGGACACGTTTCTGAGTGTTACATATATATTAAGTTATCATGGATGTATATGGTACAAAATGTATTCAGAATTATACCACTGATAATTTATTTCAAAATTGTAGGTTATGTAGATGATGAGGAAGACTTGTTTCGTTGTGGTGTTTGTTTGAAAGAGTTCTCTGTCCTCGAAGCATTTAAGATGCATAAGATGAGTTCGTGTAAAAAGGAGAACACAGGCCCACTTCCAAAATTGAAAATTTCAGGTTTTTTAATTTAGAAAGACGACAAATGTAACAAGCATGCACTTGTTATGCTATTTACTCAAATATTATTTTTTTACTAAAACTTCTATAATCATCCTAAGCGATGATGATAATTATCACTCTTGTCTGATGCACTTTTTAAGTAAAACACACAAAACTGAGTTTGCTTAAGCTGACAGTAAGAAAGATTTAAAACTGAAAACTACAATTTACACAATGACATCATTTGTATATCCTTTGTTGATATCTCTAATTTGCTATCATTTTGTCGTAAATTATGAAAATCGGTAGCAAAATTCAATAGACATAAAAATTTGGAATGGAAATGGGGAAAAAAAACAGCCGCAGGCCATCAATTGGACTTACAGGGAGAAAATCCCACACCCGGGACGTTCTTCATCTGGTCTCTTAACAAAAACGTGTACTAGTTCTGTGCTAATGGACGCGCGTACGTCATACACAACTCCGAAATATATATAAAAAAGACCTAAAATTAAAAATCATACAAGACTAACAAAGGCCACAGTCTCCTGACTTGGCACAGGCGCAAACATGCGGCGGCGTTAAACATTTATTTTAGGATCCCAACTTTACAAATACCTCTAGCAAATGTAGAAAAAACAAACACACAGCATTACGCATAGTAAACTCAGATTAAAAGAAGTCCGAGTCCGATGTCAGAATAGTTAAAAAAAGAAACTAAACAAAATGACAATGATACATTATATAACAAAAGACTGCTATCCAAATAAAACAACCCATTGTTGGGTTGCTGCCACTAAATTGGTAGTTTTATGAAAAATTTGCAGTTTTTCGTTATTATCTTGAATATTATTATAGATAGATGTAAACTGTAAAAAGCAATACTGTTCGGCAAAGTAAGATCTACAAATAAGTTAATAATACCAAAATTGTCAATATACCCCTTATGGATTTATTGCCCTTTAAGGACAATTTTACACAAGTTGTTTCTGTTTTTTAATTTAAAAAATCTTCTCAAATGAATCTTGCATAAATTAATAATTTTGTTTTTTATTTCCTTGTACCGCTAAAACGGAAAAAAATCGGTAATTTATTTAAGAATTGAATGCTTCTTTTTGGAACTTCATTAGGGTGTTAAAGCGTTGGCCGAAGTACATTTTATATAAAGCGCGGAAGCACTTCATTCTAAAAATGATCGCATGGTCAACGCTTTTGCAACCTTATGAAGTTACAAAAAGAAGTATTCAATTCTTATAATTACATTTTTTTAGCTAAGATCAAGTTTTTATGTAATTACCTGTGCACTTTATTATGGGACCTCTTGTCATCATGATTGTCATCATTAAAAATGCTCCGATTAAAGCTAGAATATGCAAAATCTATCAAATATGCACTTTTCCAATCGTTTTTGTCAAACATAAAAGTGGCCGCATCCGTGTTCATCCTCAACCTTTATATATTAAGTACCATCATCAAATACAACTTACATTTAAATATTAAAAAAGGAACACAAATGCGGCCACTTTCATTTATGACTGAAAACGTCTAAAATTGAACAAAATTGTGAAGGTTTCAGTAATTAAGCATGACTAAATGATGCTAAAACCCGATACATGTGCATTGTATTGTCAAAAACAGCCCATATTTACGTAGCAGAAGCATTTTACTTTCCAATAAATAACTAAAAAGTTATATTTTAACAATTTTGTAAAACTGCTATATTTTGGGGCCAAAAAGGTGTCTTACTGGACATAATCCTTTTATTGTGTAATGAAGTTAATTGAAAAAAATAACGCGAGATTGCAGTTAGCCAATCAGAATCACTTATTATAATGAAACATATATTTAATGTAATTATTTGCTTTTGAAAAAAATATGGCAGATATAATAAACATTTAAATGGCATCTTAAGCCACTCAATAATATATATTGAAAAGCAAAAAATAATCATTGATGAAAGATTAAAGCAAAAAATTGCAGGTGAGCGATTCAGGCTATTGAGAGTTTCTTGTTTTTAATTGTCTTGGCTTATCTTCAAATAGACATCAAATAAAAACTCCTAGATGCTTAGTTTTTTTATTCAGAGGAAATAAGTCCCACCAAAGCTCTAATGGTTTGTTATTACATGTGTGCGATCATGTTTTGCATAAATCAGCAAACCACAGTCGAACATAAAGGACAATTTAGTTTAAGCAGACAAACATACACACATTTTGTTTATTGAATAAACTAAGACTGAAATCATATTTTAAAATGTTGATCTTATATAAGTCGTTATTGTTATGTTAATATGATCAATGTATCATTTTGAATTTATCCTTTCATAAATGTGGATCGCTTGATGAATAATGAATCTTCAATTTTGATAATCGGATTCAACTTAAAAGTTTGTTGTACAGAATCCATATGTTTTGTCTAAATACACATCGATAATTTCATAGGCTATTGTAAACTATTATTAGAATAAAATCCTATACAAACTGTTCAATTGTTCGATAGACGTATGATGAAATAAATGGCGAATTTATACAGGGAATTTGCTGAAGATACAAGAACTCAATCAAGGAGCAGAAAAAAGCCAAAGACAAGCAATAAGTCTTCAACTCTGCATGAAAATCCAGCATCCGTAGGCAAGCGTTAATAGGCCCGTCAACAAAAATGAGTAATAGTTAAGCGAAAATGGACGACACACTAAACTCCGAAACATAAAAATGAATAAAAAATAAAAAAAAAATGTTCCATATAAAAAATGGTATTTTATCAATTTTAGTGTATTGCGTTACTGTCATTTTTAATTAAGTCTCCCAAACAAAGTTTGGAGACTTATTGTTTTTGCTCAGTTCTTATTTTTTTATTCTTCTTCTTTTTCTTTTTCTTTTCTTTTTCTTCTTCCGCCACTTAAAAAAAATGAACTTGTCCGCAGCGGTTCTCCAAAACCACTTGTCAGATTTACTTAGGGTTTCATAAAATGTTAAACTAATATATCTAGGTGAGCCATCATTCCTTCGTTTGTGTATTGGGGTCTATTAAGGGGTATTTTTTTTTTGGCGGGGGGGGGGATCTAAAAGAAGGGAGGGTTTACTATAGAACCTTATGGGATTTTATTTTCGAACATTTTCAAATGAATATAACTAGAAAACTTTAATTAATAAACACACACAGTCTTCAGAAATAATCATAGGACAATAAAATAAATCACATGAAACAAAGAGGGAATCCCTGGGGTGTTCATTGACCTATAAAAGTTTACTTTTTTTAAATTGTTATTTGGATGGTGAGTTGTCTCATTGGCACTCACACCACATCTTCCTATATCTACTATCTTGTAAACGGTCCAAATCTCTACCCCTAAACCATATATATTCTTGAATGGGACGATAAAACAAGTTTATTGATGTAAAAGGGAAGTCCCTGGGGTCGCCTCAATCCGTTCAATTTGAGAATGTGCTATTATCTAGTAGACAGTCCAGATCCTTGACCCTTTACCATATAAGTTCTTGTAGGGGACAATAAAACAAATCAAATTAAATTTAAGGGAAGTCCCTGGGGATCACCGCACCCCATTCAATTTGAGAATGTGCTATTATCTTGTCTAAACGGTCTAGATCCCCACCCCTTAACCATATATATTCTTGTAGGGTACAATAAAACAAATGAAAAGAAATAAAAGGGAAGTCCCTAGGGGGTCACTCCACCCCATCTTGTTTGAAAACTTGTAAACGGTCCATATTCCCACCTCTAAACCATATATATTCTTGTATGGAACAATAAAACACATCAAATGAAATATAGGGAGAGTCCATGGGGGGTTACCCCCACCCCGTTCAATTTGAGAATGTTTTGTTATCTTTTAAAACAATCCAGATCCCCACCCTTAAACCATATATATTCTTGTAGGGGACAATGTAACACAATTGTGTTTCATATCATTAATTATTATTATTACTGGAGTATTAATTAGGAAATTCATTAAAAAGGAATTAATTACAGCATAACCGAACAATTCAATGAAATGTACCCTTTGGACACTTAATAACGATTTGTACGAATATTATAGACATATAACCTGCAGCCAATAAATGACCATGTCTACTGTGAAATAACATGTACCCGTCAGGGGTTAATTGCATAGTTTAGGACATTAGGACAGATTGGTACCGGAGATTCCGCCGAGGTCTCCCCCCCCCCCCCTTGTGGGTAGGCTGGAACTCATGCGCTTAATATCCGAATGTACTCCATCATGACGAAACAGTTATACTATACGATCACGTGCCCGTGTGAGATATTGAACATTCGAACAATTCAACTTTAAAGACAGTTTGTGAACATTCAAACAATTGAACTTTAGAATCTTTCTTGACTTTGTAATTACATAATAAAATTATTTAATCACTGACTGTGTCACAACAATACAACAAATCAAATGAAATTGAAGGAAAGTCCCTGGGGGTCACTCCCACCCCATTCATTTTTAGCTCACCTGGCCCGAAGGGCCAAATGAGCTTTTCCATCACTTGCCGTCCGGCGTCCGTCGTCGTCGTTCATCGTCGTCCGTCGTCCGTCGTCGTTAACTTTTACAAAAATCTTCTCCATTTGAAATTACTGGGCCAAATTAAACCAAACTTGGCCACAATCATCATTTGGGTATCTAGTTTAAAAAATGTGTGGCGTGACCTGGCCAACCAACCAAGATGGCCGCCATGGCTAAAAATAGAAAATAGGGGTAAAATTGTTTATCAGGTCAAGATCTATCTGTCCTCAAATTGTCAGATGAATCCGACAACCCGTTAATGGGTTGCTGCCCCTGAACTGGTAATTTTAGGGAATTTTTGCTGTTTTTGGCTATTATCTTGAATATTATTATAGATAGAGATAAACTGTAAACAGCAATAATGTTCAGCAAAGTAAGATTTACAAATAAGTCAACATGACCAAAATGGTCAGTTGACCCCTTTAGGAGTTATTGACCTTTATAGTCAATTTTTAACCATTTTTCGTAAATCTTAGTAATCTTTTACAAAAATCTTCTCCTCTGACCTACTGGGCCAAATTAATCCAAACTTGGCCACAATTATCTTTGGGATATCTAGTTTAAAAACTGTGTGGCGTGACCCGGCCAACTAACCAAGATGGCCGCCATGGCTAAAAATAGAACATAGGGGTAAAATGCAGTTTTTGGCTTATAACTCAAAAACCAAAGCATTTAGAGCAAATCTGACAGCGGTGAAAGTGTTTATCAGGTCAAAATCTATCTGTCCTGAAATTTTCAGATGAATCGGACAACCTGTTGTTGGGTTGCTGCCCCTGAATTGGTAATTTTAAGGAAATTTTGCTGTTTTTGGTTATTATTTTGAATATTATTATAGATAGAGATAAACTGTAAACAGCAATAATGTTCAGCAAAGTAAGATTTACAAATAAGTCAGCATGACCAAAATGGTCAATTGACCCCTTAAGGAGTTATTGCCCTTTATAGTTAATTTTTAACATTTTTCATAAATTTTTGTAAATTTGTGGAAAATATTTTCCACTGTAATTACTGGGCCAAGTTCATTATAGACAGAGATAATTGTAGCAACAAGAATGTTCAGTAAATTAGTTCTACAAACACATCACTATCACCAAAACACAATTATGTCATGAATTTATCCGTGTCCATTATTTAATATGCACAAGACCAAGGTGAGCGACACAGGCTCTTTAGAGCCTCTAGTTAGAATGTACTATTATCTTGTAAACGGTCAAGATCCCAACCCCTAAGCCATATATATTCTTGAATGGGACAATTAAACAAATCAAATGAATATGGGAGCTTTATTTGGGAGACTTCGTAACAGCATCCTGTTACAATTACTTCTTGTTTATTTATGTTTTTTTAGATAACTATCTTGTTGTTGAATACAATATGAACGCATTCCCACGACTTATGAATCTACAACAACAGCTAACAGAACGATTAAAGGTCGAAAACTTCAAGAACAATCTTTTACTAGAAATGTTGCAATATCCTCGTGCAATTTTCTACAAAGCGAATGGTTATTCAAATATCGATTCAATGTATTTGAAATGTGAAAGACATCATGAAACAATTATTCCACAGGAAATTATAAACACACATGATAGAAGCGGTGCTATAATATGTTTCCTTGAAGCAGATTTTGGGCATTTGTCAAATATGGTAAGATCTAATGTGCTTCTTGCTGATAATCCATTTTAATATTAGTATCGATATAGGAAGATGTGGTGTGAGTGCAAATAAGACAACTCTCCATCCAAATAATAATTGATAAAAGTAAACCATTACAGGTCAATGTACGGCCTTCAACACGGAGCCCTGGCTCACACCGATCAAAAAGCTATAAAGGTCCCCAAAATTACTAGTGTAAAACCATTCAGACGGGAAACCAACGGTCTAATCTATATAAAAAAACGAGAAACGAGAAACACTTATAAAGTACATAAACAAACGACAACTACTGTATATCAGATTCCTGACTAAAAACAGGTTCAAACATTTGCAGCGAAATTCAACGTTTTAATGGTACCAAACTTTCTCCCTTTTTCTGAAACAATAGCATAACATCACAACATAAAAATCCACACGATAAAATATCAATTGGAACGCTTAACACAATCAAAAAATTTAAACTAACACACTATAAACGAATAAATTTGATCTGCGATACTGGAATGCAAATGCACAGTTAATAAAATATTAGGGATAAACATTCAAGGCCAAAAAACAAACAAACCAGTCTAAACAAAGCCGTAGCAAGGCACCACCTCGAAATATAACCCTTCGAAAATAATCACTTTTGAAAAAAACGGTTTTAATAATATCTACAGGTAAATGAAAAATAACTTTGTCGTTTTAGGTATACTATTTTTGTGTATAAAATTCTTCAAATATTTAGGAATACCTAGAAAGTTCTGTCATAAAAATACATAAGTTAACACTAGATACAAATTGAATATCAACAATAAAACTTTACAATTAGAGCTAGCTAAAACTTCCATGTACAGATTTAAGGAGAACAATCTTGATGTCCATACAAATGTAGTACGAAGAAGTGAAAATTAGTAGATATTCCAAATAATCAAAACTGGTATATAGACAAGATCCATATTGATATAGAATAACAAGAAAACATTATAAAAAGTATCAACAGGTCGAATTAACAAGAAAATACGATTTGAGAGTGCTCGCAGTTACTGACAGCTAGTAAAAAGCCAAAACAATTAATAATAAAAAAGCATGCATCAGAGACTAAAATCAACTAAAACACATCCCAGGGATTTAGTGTTTTAACGTCATCAACAGTCAAAGAAGACATGACTTGTGCAATGCCAAAAATAAATGTATCGACAGGTAGAAGGATAGTGAGGAGCAACTTCGTTAGAGATAAAAAAAAAAAAATTAACGTATGTGTGTCCCGCCTCAAAAGAAGATACAGTTTCGTTATGTTTTCATTTGCTAATGACAAAATCGTTATTAGTGCCAATGTAAATTATAGTCAGAGATCTAATTACAATATTGGTACGATAACCCTTACTTATAAGTTTGTTTCAAGACTCGATGAGTTTACACAGGTGCAGCCAAATTTACTAATCAAATCTTTGTATATATAAAAGTTTTAAGTAATTTATAGTATCGAAATCCCTGACACAATTATTTCCCAGTGATGCATTTATTACGTTCTTTAAAATCTATGACATCAGAACACACACGGGCATACCGAACGAGTTGGGATTAAGGAAAATTAACAATAGGAAATAATGTTTTGATTTTAAAACCTAGTTTAAGCAATTCATCTGCAGTTAATTTTAAAATCTCTTTTACACTGAATTGGACAATTGTTAATCATAAGAGGTGATGGCTGATCAATATTGACATCCCTTTTTAAGTCATCTAAATAGGAACTTATCAAGCATGGATTGATTATTTAAATGTCCCCAAATTGTATTTTGACGCTGTCATGCGTCCAAAGCACTTATCTATATTTTACATTCGTCAATCAGAAATGCTCAAAGCCGAAGGTTTGACAGCCAGGAAAAAGAAAATGAAATTGCCATTATTAGAAAAATCGACGGACCAAATGTGAAATTGAAGAAAAACAAGCAATTTGAAAGCAAACTTTCAACATTTAGACGAGGGAAGTCATGTTTATCTACGATTGTTATCAAATAGTTGTCATATCCTTCATATCAATTTTGCCTATACATTATCTTATACTTCATATGACGAAAAGAGTTTGTAGAACATTGAAAATAATTGCAATTTAGACGGGATGTTGTAAAAAAACGTTTTGATCAATGTTGATGCTGCAGCATTGACAATGTTTGATTGAGATTTGCAATTAATCAGATCATCGAACTAGAAATTATATTAACATGATAGCTTTTAGTATAGTAATGCCGTGCTGTTTAGCGTATCTGATTTTTTGGTTTAAATAATGACGGTACGTATATCTTTTAAATAAAGTTGATCAAGTCCACGTCATTTTCAGTCTAAAGGTTTTTTCTCTGTGTCAATCATATCAAACCTCCTCATTGGTAAACCACTTTTGTCATATATATTTACAGGATATTGAATGTCTTCACAAAATCAACAAGGAATTGCCTGATAATTGGATTAACAAGGCTATATTTGTAGTAAATGAAACCTCGTTGCCTGAATTTCATAGAAGCTACCATGTTCTGAGTGTTGAAATATGTAGGGTCCTCGACGTTGAATTGAATGACATCATCCAACGAATCTTTGGCGACAAAAAACATGATATATTAGACAGAATGTCCCTTTACTGTGAGAGCCTTATGTTAGAAAGGCACATATGTGTGAATCAGACTCTTCAATCACTTAATACACAGATTAAAGAAGCTATTCATTGGACGGAATCGCATTGGTTCAAACTGTCAAGTGAAAGAATTTTATTGGCGGGTCCATTGGAAGATGATATCTTAAAAAAACAATTGAGGATCGCCACACGATCTTACATTTGGGAAGGACCGCAATACACGTCAGCCAAATCAATGGTCGAGAAAGCTAAAAAGGAAATCGCCGAACATGCTTGCAAAGAATTAGCAACAGAAATAGGAAGTACTCTAATTAGGCATTTAAAAAAAGAGCTACCACATGACGGTAGTCAAGTCTTTAGTGATATATTCAAGTTCATAAACCTGAATAACTTTGAAATGACAGTTATTGAGGGCCTCATTATCGTCCTTGTAACTTTATTCTTCGGTTGGTATATAAGTGTAATTGTTATATATTTCAGAGGGGCGTACCTTGATAGTGAAAATTTCAGACGAGAAGTTGCCGATAAAATGTTCGCCGAGATAACTAAATACAAGGCTAAGATTTTGTCTGACATCCTCGATAACTTTCGAAAAAGGTCTTTAGTTGAATATCGTCATTTGAAGTTTTCTCTCGACAGATTTAGTGACGATTTTAATAGGTGTATAAAAGAAGAAACAGATTTGAACACAAGAGACAGGACAGTAAAGGCCTTCAAAGCATTAGCCGAAAGGTAGGTTCATGATTATTTTGTTTAATTTAGATAAAACTGCAACAGTCTTGTTCAATAGAAATTCACATGAGGTATAATCTTTCAATTAAAAAACAAAATCAACGTATTTACATGTGCACAAAAGTCTATGAAAACTGTTTGGCTCCGAGCTACTTGTACCATATAACTTGTACAATTAATAGTGAACATTTTGCATTTTTCCTTTGAAGTTTATTTGAGGTTTCTTTCCCGCAGTAGTCAGTACTTAGATACTGATATGATTTCAAAAACCCCTACAAAATCGTTATTTTCTGAAATTATATAGGATTAAGTTTCACATCCCCAAGGCAAAGTTTACCTTATATGAAGTAGCTTTTTATAGATCCTATCTTTATTGTAAAGCTCTTCAAATATTACCTAAGCACTACTGCCTTTTAAATGTTCGGCTTAGACTGTTTCTTGTGAAGTTAATTTCATAAAAACGCTTCGTATATATGCAATTCACAAAGTTTTTTGTAATCTTTATTAGAGAACTAAAACAAACCTTATAATAGAAAAAAACATGCAAATTGTGTGAGTTTTATTTTAAATTCGTGTGAACATCCGTCTTTTCCTTCATCCAAGCACATTTTTCAAGCTTTAAAGAAAAGAACTAAATCTGTTATTGTTATTATCTGATTTTTGTTATCATTTTCGGCGTGTTTAACATATTCATGTACTTCTGAGAAAAAACAAAAAAGCAGTGTGTTATTTATTATGGATTTAAGTATATATATATATATATCATGTGAGTGTTTAATGGACAATTGTATATGACCAGTAGTATTGCTAACTGGGTGTCTTGTCTACCTGATATCAGCAGGTTTGATTGTCACCTCGATATGTTTCTTTAATCGATTTATGAAATTGTATCATCAGTAAAATACTTTTGCCTTAATATTTTGGCGTAGACTTTGTTTGTATCCTACCTGAATTGTCAATAACGATATGCAAGTCAATATGTAGGTGCGATGGTACTCCGAACCGCTATGGTCACGCTGAAGTGCGTTGGTGACATTGTTTATTTTGTTGAAAACTACGCAGAAGTGCGATAGTGATTACGTTGAAGTGCAATGGTCTGACTGTATTTGACATTGAGTAAAAATAATGTTTATATGAAATAACATTAAAAGTAGCTGCTAGCCTGCCATTTCAAATATCTTTTAGTTTCTGTTCAGTTCCAACCAAAGACTTTACAATATTAATTTGACGGCGTGCACAAAGTTGACGGCAACTGTAAAATGCGCTTTTAAAGGTAGCTGTATACAACCGTGTTCAACATATATTTTAAATGGGAAGGGTTTTTTAAGATAAAATTATTAAAACTAGCCATTAAAATCCACATAATTAAAAAGGTTATCAAAATTAAATCTATAAAGTATGAAACCAACATGAAGAAAACGGCAAAAATGTGTGAAACTAGTAACAATAAAAGAAAATAAAATAGAGTTTTTGACCTGATATTTATAAAAATAAACGTATTTTCCTGCATTTCCGTACAACTGAATTTTTCGGATTCGGGCTTTGACCTAAAACGAACTGCACATAAAACAAATCCAAAACGGCCATGGTTAATGCGTTTATAATGTAGCTCGGTATGTGTTAGAAGTAGTAATTTGGAAGGATTAATACTAGAAAATGGAAGAATCGGTAAAAAAAAATATGTACTTGCTTTTTTTTTTTTATTCGAAATGACTTGATATTTAAAATGTGCATTACAAAAGGTTTTAAAAATCTGCAAATTATGAATGATTCGATAGTCCAGACTGAACACCTGAATTATCTAAATGTCCAACGATTATGTTACAGTTTAAGGAAATGACGTTTAACTCTATTTTCTGAATAGGGTCCACGTCATAGTCGGTTATTTGTTTTCTCTTTAACACATTCCCCATTTCCATTCTGAATTTTATCGCATGTTACTTCCGTTACCCTGTTCTTAGCCATTTTTTTTTTTAATTCCAAGAATGTGCATTTCTTGTGCTTTTTTGTTCGAAAAAAAGAATATGCTGAACATTTATGTTTAAAATTATGTTATAAACTAGGTGTCCAGTGTTTTGTTACGCTGTCGTTTTCTGGGGGGAAATGCCGATGTCGTAAATGATCTTAGTCATTTAAAGACGTCACATGTGTGGACTCAGCTTTGTGCACAACGCCTTTGTTTTAATATAATTTATAATTTGTCTATTTTTTTTATACATTATCCATTGTATTTTCCCTCCGTACTTTTATTCATATAGATGGAAGATAGTTCATGTTTAATTTGATTAAAAATAGAAAAACATCACCAAAATAATATTTTGTTTTCAAAATCAGTGATATTCAACGGCTTTTTTCATGTGGTTTTCCAACACGCATTACTATACCGACATCCGTTAGATTCGAGATTTAGCTAAAACAAATATGCTAGCTTGTACAACGGCTCACTAAATCTGAAAATGCTAGAAACAGTATGTAAATTATTTCCAGAAATCGGTGTACTGTGATTTTTATTGACAGCTTCAATGGAAATAGTCTGATAATCATAAAAACATATTTTCTTTCTGTTATCGTCACGGGAGATTTCCTAGTGTATAGCAAAAATTATTTCAATCTAATATAAATTTGACTGAAATAAAACAAATTTTATCTGATGATGTATTCTTTTTTTATGGAAATTCGCCAAATATTGTAAATCACGGGATTGCAATTATCATTTAACTATTGAACTTATCAATTTTATTCTTTTTTTCCCCTTCGGAATGCTAAAACATTAATAGAACAATTTATTTGTATTACTGTGCTGATATGACAAAATCAGCTAATGCGCCTTATCACCGGCCACGCGGACACCGGGGACTCCATTACACAAAATCATGAGGGTGAAACCATACAAACAGATAATTTTACGAAATAAAAGTATGTTATGAATGTATTCACACAAAATTATCCAATTATTGGTTTTATCAGTTGAATGAAGTGTAGTCACAAGTCTTAGGTGCGCGGATACACCGGACTAAACCGTATACTAGTCAAAATAAGAAACGATACACAACTTTGAACTACAATTAATCATAAAAATAAAAAAATAAGAAAAACTGTAAATCTATACAATGAAAAATGATTTTACGAAATGCAAGTATTCTATGAAAGGTCCTGGTTTTAAAATCTGAATACAACAGTCTTTTTCCAATGATGATACTGGTTATAGAAGTATTAATCTATATTTAATTATATCTAATATGAAGCTACAGATAAGAAGATATTATAGATATATATTAATATGCTATCTTTATACATCAGTATTGATTTTTTAGAATATTCAATCGGTTTTCATCATGATTATGTATTCGGTAAACCCTAAGAAGATACATCTTTTAACATAAATTTAGCTACAGTAAAAATACCAATACGAATGTGTTGTCTTTCGTCATATGAATAGAACAATGTATATATAATTGTTTAAATATGCGCATGCATTATCATTAGACATGTTACGAAAAGGTATATTCACGACGCTGAGGTTTACAAATTACAATTTAAATGTGGAGACTGTATCAAAACACAAAATATATTACCTGTATACATTGAATATAATTCAAAAACTGCATTAATCCTTTTGGAGGCCATTCGTATGGAATGAATGTTCAATGACATTTGTATCATAAGAAATATAGGAAATTGATATTAATAAATTCCATAATATTTTCAAGAAACTATAATGTAAAAAAATGATGGGGAAGGGGCACGATCATGTAAATGCAGCAGTAGATGTGGGGAGGGGGGGACGGAGTGTGTGAATTCTTTGGCTAGTCCTTAATAGACCTTACAAATAATCAAAGTATTATAATCTGTTTTATACCTACTCGTGTATATGTATGTAACGGTTATTTTTATATAGTTTTGAAAAGCAAACAAAGGAGTGTATGTATTTTGATCCAGTTGTTTGCCACCTAAATTTTTAACTAACGGGGTATGTTTTAAAACACTATAAAATACGATTTTTATGCAATTTCAACTTGAAACTTGTTGCATAAAAGTTTTAGAAAATTTACTTCCGGTCATATAGCGGCGAAGGCATGTATTTTCTTCATTTTTTTCCTTCTAACTTTGTCTTAATTTAAACAGTTTCAGCTAAATTTGTAATTTCTTTATAATGGGTTTGTGATTGATTGATTGTTGGTTGCTTAACGTCCAGTGGCAAATAGTTCATGCATGTTCAGAACGATAAGAGGTTTGTGTAAAATATGACTCACTAATCACCGGTTGAACATCCCTGCAAAAGTTTCAAAAGCATTGTGTAATGACTTTGCATTTACACCTTAACTCTATCTTTTGCGGACATTGCATTCATACATAGGTCATTGTGGACAACAGAAATCATAAATTTATTCGAAGTGGTTCCATATATAGGACACCAAAATGGTGCCTTTAATTCGACCAGACGAGGACTGCGATTTTCTCCAGAATTTTGTCATCTTAGCGGAAAAAAAAATTATCCATGTCGATCGCCCCTCTTTATCCGCTACAGGCGCCTACCACTTTGAGCTAAACCACGAGCAGAAAGAAGAAAATATTAAGAAACATGAATTTGCGTATATCAGAGTATCGGGTATATGTCGAACAAGCTACAAGGCGCTTAAACACTTTCAGAGTCATTGGAAGCTTATGTAGACACCAGACTGACGAATCAATCAGACTGTAGAGCTTTGTGCGGGATTAGTGAAGCGACAGGTTGAACTTCGTCAGGAACTGTAATACAACAAATAAAACTGACTAATATCTAACCAGCTTACTATGTTAATGTTATCAATCTGGGATCGAATGAACTTTTATTACTCTCAGTCCTCCCTTTTCAAGCCCGCCCATTACTGCACGCGTACACCTTTCATGTCACGATAGGCTGGACAGTGTTGGATCAAAAGGGAGGGAGTCTAGGGGTTGGAACCCCCCTTGTTTTGGACGATCAATGCATTTGAAAGGGGACATATGGTTTGAACCCCCCTTTGTAAATGGCTAGATCCACACCTGCCAGCAATGATAACACAAAAGAATGGTCATATAGAATGTTACATAATGAGACTCTAGATAAATGTGATTTGAAGTAACTTGGCCAAGACGTGCAGAATTTAGATTTTACCTGTTTAAATCTATAATTAATATTTTGACACCGTCCCCAAATTTAAAGTCTAATTTGTCAACCTCAGCGTCGAGAATATACCTTTTCGTAACATGTCTATTAAATCAGACTTGGTTTTGTTTTAAACAATATGGTTTAGAAGAAATGTTCTTTTATCGTCATCTTTCACAATTATTTATATTTAATGAATCACAATTGTTATTTGTTTCAAATAAGCATGTAGTATGTAAGAGTACTTATTGATGATATTGGTATTTCTTACCAGTCAATAAAGCAATTAAGAAATTCATCACAAACAAGTATTTTAGTCAATATCAAAATTTGTGTATAAAGAGAACAAAAAAGTTTGAATTTGTGTTATTTCCCCATTAACGTTATATTTTTCCTTGCAGGAACGAACTCATCACAGATTTCAAGTTTGAAAATAATACTTTGCACATATTTGCAAGAGGCGGAAGACAAAACCATGAAGATGTTAAGGAGTATGTAAAAACGTACTTTTTGCGTGATGTGAAAACAATAATACACATGAGAGAATAGTCTTATTCTAAGATAAGAACTCCTGCTTTACCGTAATAGACACGTGCACACTGCTGAGTCACGGGTGTAATTACAAAATGCACAAGTAGGAGTGAAATGCAATTTTTGTTCGACTTTATTTTTACATATTTGTTCACTAAATATGATTGCCTCTCGTGTTTTTCAGATTTCATGTTATATATACTCTTTATTTTTGTAATTTACGTTATCTGCAACTAATTCTATAGCATTATTACCTACCATTTTATTTCAAATATCTGCATTTATTTAGTTCTTTATGAAATTATCCTTGTATCATGTAATATTTATCATTAATTTGAAGGTCAATCAATTTTATATTCAATTTAAAATTTTCTATTTATTACCATCTGTTTCTTAAAAAAAAACTTTCAATTTATTTAGATTTTATTTACCTGAAATTGGTCAGAACGAAAATATTATCAATTTGTAAAATGTCCTTTTGATGAGATGTACCCAACTATAATCATTTGTTTTATAATTTTATATATTTAGTGAAAGCGAATATAAAATTGGAGGTCAAATATGCCTTGTATCTAACAATGTTTTAGTTTTAACAAGAGAAATTTATGTATTACTGAAAAATTATTACACAAGGGTTTTCGATACCACAAACTAGTCAAAATATTTACTAAATTTTATGATCGGTATAAGGACATCATTCGTAAATATAGCACAAACATGCAGACTTTTTATATGTTCTGAAATTTCAAATCCCTTTTTTTTTATGGAAATATTCTTAATAAAGCACGAAAATGTCAGTATTCACCTCAGAAGCTAACAAAACCCTCAAATAGACTAATTAAGAAGGGATATAGTTACGATACTGTTGTCAGGTCATTAAAGATTGCATATTTTGGCGTTAATATTGATTCACTTATAGGGTCTTTGCATCGGAACTAAACAATTGTTTTAAAAACCAGTTGTTGGCATGGCACGGGGTTATGTTCTTCTCATATATGTTATGATGATATGATACTAAACCACTAACGGAAAGGATTGTGTCTGATATTCATATGATGAATACATTATCTTTCAATCAGTTGAATCGAAGTCTGGGGCTGGCATGTCAGTAAACTGCTAGTAGTCTGTTGTTATTTATTTATTATTGTCATTTTGTGTATTTTCTTTGGTAACAGCTTCTGACATCAGACTCGGATTTCTCTTGAACTGAGTTTTAATCTGCGTATTGTTCTGCGTCAACTTTTTTACATTGGCTAGAGGTATAGGGGGAGGGTTCAGATCTCAACCCCGCCGCATTTTTGCGCCTGTCCCAAGTCAGGAGAGAGTAAACACATATTTAATATAACACTAATTCAGTACTTATGAAACTATCAAGAATACATCGATCAACATACGACAGAGACATACACACACACACACACTACAGAAATAATGACCTACAAGTTAACATATGACTTTGGATAACGGACATCTGTTTTTCACAGATGCTTCAACCTATTTCCCTTTTGCTTTTTACTAAAAAGAAAACCGAAAAGTTTTAATTAAAAAAATAGGGAGAGGTGGTCAGGTTGTCTATCAGAAAATCAATAGCAAATGATCAAAATAGAATATAAACACGAACAAAATTCTTTCAACAGAAGGTAAACTACAATTTTTTGGACTGATGTTTTGTTGATGTTTATAACAATCAAATGATTTGACGTTGTGGTAATATATTTAATTTTTGTATTTTTGATACTGATATACTGATGTATCAAGCTAATTTTATAATAATTATGGACAATATTTCACACAAAAATTGTTACATATGGTTGTCGAGTGTATTATGCATGTACAGTTAGTCGTTCAACATACGGAAATAATCAATACAGTAGTCATTTTAGTCACTACAGACGAATACTTAAATGTTTGAAATACCACGTTTTCTAATTATTCTATTAGTTCAAAGACATTATTTTGTCATAATATCATGACACCGTTTTGCATGATTTACGCAGTAAAAATGGAATTTAGAATTAAATGATAAAGAAGGACTGTTCTATTTTTATTCGGTTTACTGAAAATACATTCCGAAATGTTGTGCACACTTTCGAATAGCCCGCTACGACAGTTATTCTTCTTGCATGAATTTCTGGTATTATTATTTTTTTGTAGACGAAAAATAAAATTACAGCCATTTTTTAAGATGGCTAGGGAGTCTTAGTCAAAATTGATAGATTTTTTTGATGACTTGTCAAAATGAATTCTTTAATGCTTTTTTCAAAAAAATATTAAAAAGAATGGGTCACCGAACTTATTTTACATGCTACAGGTTGTGCAAAATTGTCACATTAATATCTTCTACAATTGATCTTTTGTGGTCAAATATGTTGTATATGACATCATGTAAATCATCTCTTTCAATAAGTACTTGGTAGTTTGGTTAATTGGTTTTAGCAACAGTTCAGTGATTTCTATTTTTTAATGGACTAAAGTGAATATTGATAAATATTTTCGAAGGGTTAAATATTTTTCAGTGGTGTCTTGCCATGGCTTTGTTTGAACTTGTTTGTTTGCTTTTTGGTCTTGAATGTTTGTTTCTAATATTTTATTAACTGTGCATTTGCATTCAGATATCGCAGATCAAATTTATTCGTTCATTGTGTATTAATTTACGTTTTTTGATTGAGTTAAGTCTGCCAATTGATAATTTATCGTGTGTTTTTCTGTGTTGTGATGTTATGCTATTGTTTCAGAAAAAGGGAGAGGGTTTGCACCTGTCCTGAGTCAGGAATCTGATGTACAGTAGTTGTCGTTAGTTTATGTAATATATACGTGTTTCTCGTTTCTCGTTTTTTTTTTATATAGATTAGACCGTTGGTTTTCCCGTTTGAATGGTTTTACACTAGTAATTTTGGGGCCCTTTATAGCTTGTTGTTCGGTGTGAGTCAAGGCTCCGTGTTGAAGGCCTAACATTGACCTATAATGGTTGACTTTTTTTTTTAAATTGTTATTGATGGAGAGTAGTCTCATTGGCACTCACACCACATCTTCCTATATCTATCTATGGAGCTTGCATTGTGGTTTTTTGCATTCATTAGTTCTGTCTAATGAATGTACATCATATATCAACTTTCAGTCATTTAAAAGAAAGTTGGAAATGTTCTGCATTGTAAACTCTAAAAAGGAAAGTAACTCTAAAAAGGAAAGTAACAATAATGAAAACTTTTCATTGAACATTTCAAAACACTTTTTTTTTGTCTTTATGTCATTAACCGAAGTTCATATAAACAGACATATACATTGATGTTGCTTGTTAATTAGAAAAATATACTTTTAAGAAAAAACCCTGATATGTTAAAATAAGGTTTTACCCCATGATAACAAAAGTTTGATTTGAACATTTATACCTTTTTGTTTAACTTTCAATACCACAAGTTCCAGTTGATTAAATATTTTATATTTGATAGATTAAGTTATTTGTTATTTTCCATACTTCGTATTTCAAATTTGCGTATTTATGTTTTAATAAACATTGTATATAATAGCCAAGCATGAGAACTTTTGTCTTTATATAATATTTATTTTTAAATGTAGATAATCTGTTTATTTTGAGTGAAGTTTGTGTATTCAACTTTGTATATTTATATGATATACAACATATCTTGATTTTACAGAGTATTTCACAAACTTACAAATCCTTCAAACAAAATAATAGCCAAAATCAAAAACTGATTAAACAAATGTCCCAAAAGGCACTCATTTCTGTCATTTTACATTTTTGTAAATACTAATTTTTGTGTTTGAACTTTCGTTTTTTGGAAAAAAATTTCATTACTCATACACAATTTTATATTTTTTTAGATATGGAGTTACCATGTTACTTGCTGGGGGTTCATCAAAAATTTATCTAAATTTAACATTCTACGAATTATTTCGTAGTGGTTTCGGTCAGCGTGTAAAGTTAGTATTTCTTTTTCATTGGTCATCAATCTTTCCTCTCTTTAGTTGAGACAAAATGACAACAACTGTAAGTTGTCGTGCGAAGCTCGATTGTTCTTGCTAGAAACTGAAGCTGTCTCTTTAAAATTTTCAACATTATATTATCAAATTGTCAACATTATATTATCAAATTGTCAATAAAATATCCAATAACTCTTGTGGCAACATTTATTTGCATTCGGCCAAGCGCAGCGATGTTAAGGCATTTTCGAGGAGTTTTTGTCAAGAGGAGGTAACTCCGATATTACCTCATTATGTATTCATTAATGGCGGATTCCGTAAGCAGCGTTCATCGATACAATTTTTGAATACAAATTACTCGCATGACAATCGGATGAAAAAATATACCGATATGATGCAATTTAATTATTGAATCACAAATACGGAATTTTTTTGCTTAAATTATATTATAAACGGTTGCAATACCTGTTTTTGCTGAACGTCGGCTTATTGACCCCGCCTACTGTAGAAAGACAACCAATCAAAAGCCAGTCTTCAAATGCTTGCAGTCGGCAGAAATGAAAGCACCTTGCACCAGCAATTATTTTCTCTAATGTGTGAAAATATAAGTAAGTGACAGCTAACAAATGTGTCAGTCTATAAGTTGTTTGCTTTCAATTTCATTCTTTTCAGGATCTAAAAATGGTTAGAATTGAGTAAAAGACAAATTAAGCTTTGGCAAACATTGTACACATGTGGTTAGAACCAAACTACACGGAGAAAAATACATACAATCGTATTTATTTAATCCCATTTCTAGTAACGCACCATCGGAAGAAATAGATATGTACGCGAGAGTGTCAATCTCTGACATTGCCCATTGCTGAGACCCCATTCACAACTTTTCATAGTGAAATTCTATCTTGTTGAACATATTTTCCCTACGCATATCGCATCTTGTGACTGGATGACCTACAGACCAGCTAATCTGTACATGTAATTATAACGTCTGCTGAGGGTGATTCTCGATTTTAAGATTGATCATCTCATTGGTAAATCTGGAAGCTAACATGAAAACAGCTTTAGGCAAAAATTCTGTAAACGCCCTTAATGTCCCTTCGAGCTGGTAGTGTAAGATGAGAAAATAAAAATGGCACTTGAGTTGCTGTATATGATAATTGTTTCCCCTAACATTGGCTATCTTCAACTTTTACTTCGATTCAATATGTATACGCGAATTCTAATTGCGTATTTCGTTTTGCGTTCATCTATTTATGAAGAATGTCATGAAAACAGTAACCGTTTGTATATGTCATTAATAAAACAAATATGTTTAAGCTATAACTAATTGATTACAATGTTTTGTTGTTTTTTTTGTATATTGAAAAAAATGCATACTTACAAAACACAATGAATAACCGTGTCAAGTATGGGAAAATCTCAAAACTGAAACTGTACATTTATATGTAGAATTGTAAAGCTATTCCTAAAATCAGAAAATGTAGTATAGCATTCATAACAAGAATTTGAACTTTGAACACAAATGTTTGTATGTACTGTTATCCTGTCACAATTTTCAAATATTCAATTGATACTCGATCATGATTTTAAAAAATACATCACAATAAATTCTTCCTGGAATTTTCATTATGCCATGTATACTCTGAATCAGAAGTTGTGTCCAGAACTAATAATCTAATTTCAATTCAGCCCATTTTCAGCTTGCAAGCTGGTCCCCACCTAAGCAACATTTTTAAAGGCTTTCATAGTATAATGTTCGTGTTCGTTTCCACCTTTATAACACTACAAACCATTAAAAGTCTGAAATGGCCTATATCTGTACTCGACTATACTGATTTTTACTCGACCAGTCTGAATTCGTCTGAGATTTACTTGATAATACTCGACTGTAGTCTGAACCATACTTAACAGTCTGAATGTGTACTTGACCAGTACTTAACCATTTTATACTAGTCTGAACCGTACTCGACCTAGTCTGAACCGTACTCGACCTAGTCTGAACCGTACTGGACCTAGTCTGAACCATACTCGACCAAGTCTTAATTAACCATACTCGACCTAGGCTAGTCTGAACCATACTCGACCAAGTCTTAACAAACCTAGACCTATTCTTTGTATCTATCAACTGAATTTTATCAATTTAGGATTTTTTTTAGATAAAAATGAAATTTGAACAACAAATTGAAATTAAAAATGTATTCAATACAGTATTGAAATTAAAATTTTCACAATAATCAATCATAATATAACGTCAACACAATATTAATCAACACTTACGTAAAATATATATATCAACTTTTAAAATATAAATAAAACAAGCTGATCACATAATCTAAAAAAATGAATTGTGACTAACAAATGTCTAATATTTTCAATATTTATTCAAAATTTTATGAATACTTCGGAAGTATTTTATGGTAACTGGACTATTTTCACCATTAACTTAAACCTAGTAAAGATTTAGTTGAGTTGAATTAATAATGCAGTGAATGTTTTTTTTTTCATTAATATATATATATATAAAATAGTACGTCTGAGTCAGTGACAACTCTACAACAGATGTATCCATCGAAAGCAAATTTACAGATCTAACATTGTTGGGTTGATGTTTAGACGAGTTGTATATACATTATGTACACAGCCATGTATCACCATCATTGATGGCGATCCGATGGATACATCTGTTGTAGAGTTGTCACTGACTCAGACGTACTTATAAATATAATTATTTTCTGTGACTGTATATTACATTAATTTGTAGGATCCTTTACTTTAGATAATTTAGCTGATCTGTAACAATAACATCTTCATGCCTTATATATCATGTACTGTATGTAGTACGCCGCTAGATTAAAACTGACGTGGAAAGGTAACACACGGCCAGCGAAAGCTCTTTTTTGAGAGCCCAGGTGGTCGTGTGGTCTAGCGGGACGGCTGCAGTGCAGGCGATTTGGTGTCACGATATCACAGTAGCATGGGTTCGAATCCCGGCGAGGGAAGAACCAAAAATTTGCGAAAGCAAATTTACAGATCTAACATTGTTGGTTTGATGTTTAGACGAGTTGTATATATAAAATAGTATATAAAAGAACTTAATAAATTTTAAAAAATGAGAGCTAAATTGTTTTGTTTTATTAAACCAAGAATTTAATGTAATCATGATAATAGAATTTCCATAGCAATCCTTGATAACCTTTTAAAAAAAAAGAAATGTATTCCAAAGTAACAATAAAAATGTATTTCAATTAATTTAAGTAATTTGTTTGTCAAATTAACATGGCATATAGAAAGTACTTTAATATGTTCTAATTACCTCAATACATGTGTGTTTTACAGGTAAAAAGAAAGCCCTATTTTCTTAAATTCGTGTATTACTTATCTAGTACATACATGTATATTTGAAAGGCCTTGTTATTTAACTTAAACAGGCTGTTGCAATTTTGAATCAATGTTATTTAGAATTTAATACCTCTGACCAGGTGTGATCTTATTTATGAGTTTGCCACAAGCAGAGGTTATTCTTTATATTTCACCACTAATCAGAAAAACAATTTTATTTCTTTATTTAATATTATCCCTTTTTGATATAAGTTTTATATAATATATTTTTTTTTCATCCTAAATATAATCATAGATATATTTCTAATATAAGGTTGATTTTTTTTATAAATTTTGTTGGCTGTTGTTATATATGTCATTAAATAGAAATTTATTTTAACAGTTAAAAACGTGTAGAGTTTTTTGGTCTAGTATGGTTCAGACTGGTCGAGTACTGTTCAGACCTTTGGTAAAGTATGGTTCAGACTGAAAAAATAGGTCGAGTACAAGTCGAGAATGGGTTAAGACTGTTTCAGACTGGTCGAGTAATAGTTCAGAGTATTTTTAACGGCAAAGATAAGGGTCAAGTACGATTCAGTACAGTCAAGTATGGTTCAGACTGGGGTCGAGTAATGTCCAGTAAAAGTCAGACCAATTCAGACTGGTCGAGAAAAAATCAGTACAGTAGAGTACAGATATAGGCCATTTCAGACTTTCATGGTTTGTAGTGTAACGATTTCTGGATTTCAAGTTGGAAATGATAATGTTTAAACCAAAATTATATCTGATAATGAATTACTTGCTTCGTTTTACAAAATTCTATCTTTACCTTAAAACATCTTGAAAGTGAGGAAATTATCCGTTTTGTAAGGCATAAAAAGACTTTTCGAAATTTCTACGTAATAAGAATCATCTTTTCGTCACAACAGTATTAACCCTTTTTGATTAAATTCTTAATTGCAGTGAAGTCATTTTTATTTTTAGTGAAGTAAAACGAACAGTTGGCTATAAAACAAAGTCGATATCTGAATTACACATATATGAACCTTTACTAGAAGTAAATATGAAATTAAAGTATATTAAACATTGACAAGAACTTGAAGTGTAAGTATCCAGAATCTGAATTATATCACCTAGGATTAAACAAAATTTAATATCCTTGACCTAAACTAAAACCAAGAAAGTCATATGAAGATGAAATTATTTTTTTTCGATATTGAAAAAGGAGTTATAATTATGATAAAACTAATGTCTTGTCTATACTTTCTGTCAGGTTGATAATAACGTTATTGTGTGATCAAAGTGTTAAAAAAACATGAAGGTCAAAATAAATTAATACGCGTTGTGATAGTTGCTACTTCCTCTATACCTCTCATCGGTACATGCAAGTTAAAATACAATTCCTATTGTACATGTTGTATTGACATTAACTTTATTTACAAAAAAAGAGGTGTGGTTGAATTGCAAATGTAAAAACTAACAAACAGTGTTTTGAAATATATGCATTTAAATGTCATCGTTCGGCCTTTGTCCAACAGGGAAAGTGTGAAATAGTTCATACCAAAGAACTAACTAACTAACTTATATGAAACAATTTACAAAAACAAATTTGGTAGAAACAAAATTTGAAATGAAAATGAAAAACATCAAACTAATTAGCATGATTAAAACAGAGCACCGCTACACGAGAATTTGTAATTACTGAATTGTAGTTGGGAGTTGAAATGAATGTAAAAATTTGATAAGCGATGTGAAAAAAAATTGTTTATATGTCAAAGTATAAGTGAACAGTTTCAGCATGCAGGATGTATAAACATGAGTTATCATACTATACAAATAGTCATACATGTTTAGTTATGTTTTAATTTTCCATAACAATTTAAACAACTATTAAACTACAAATAATAAGTATCTAAAACTTTATATATATAATAAATAGTTTAGCTAAAAAACGTTTCATCCTTTGATTAAAAAAACTTCATTGGAGGTTTTCAATACCAAATAGAAGAAAAAATCAGTGTCGAACACACTTTTGTGTCTTTTTCTGTTATATTATGTAATAGGGTTATGAGATGAACTTGAAATGCATGACATTCTTAACATGTTATTTTCATTTTAGCGCTGCAGGATGTACAAGTAATTAGCAGTCACATTCTTTTTTTTTTTTTTTTTTTTTATCTTTTTACTATAATTTTGTCATTGATATCAATGACAACTGCCAGAATTAACAGTAAAAGTAATGAAGACCAGCCTTTGTTAGAATTTAAATTTAGGATAAAATAGACTAAGGAAAATAACATTTGTAAATTTTTTATAAATGCCCCTTCTTACTGTATGTGTACTTTTGAGCATTTCTCCTTTCCCCTTCTAAAATAAATACCAAATTTAATGTACACGTATTCTTCAATTTTAGTATGTTGATCATTTCAATATGTATTATTTTACAACCAGGCACCTTCTTATACAGTTTTAAATTAACGGTACAAATCGTCCTTCACTAGATGTGCATTTTGACTATACTTATCTGTTATGTTAATACTAGCGGCAACATATTTAAAAACGAAAACGAGAGCTAATCAATAGAAAAGGACATAAAGTATCGCTTTATTCGGACAAAGAAGACAATATGTGCATGTGGGAGATATATTCTTTAATTTCAAGCAATTTCCAAATTTAATAACAGCTAATTTCAATAAAAAAATATCCGTTATATCCGACAAGTACAGACGTAGTGGGAGATATTATGGACATAATTGTGCAAATCGTGATACAAGCATGAAATTTGGTATATGGGTGGACAAAATGATAATTAAAAAAAATCAGCTGCTGGCCATTAAAAATTCACATTTTTTCAAGATGGCCACCGGTCATTTTGCAAATGGCGTCATATCCAATTGGTTACATTTCGTAAATCATTTGAAACCTGTGTTATAGGTATAATTCAATGTCAGTTTTGCTAAAACTTAAAGTACAGTTTCTAAAGTACGAAAAAACAATACCTACATGAAGAAAAAGAGTGACTTCCGGTCCCAAAACCGCGCCAAAATGTGGAAAATGTCTATTCTATCATTTCTATCAACTGAATAAGAGATATTTCTGATTTTTAAAAAGGTCAAATGCTTATATAGTTTGTTTTGAAAGATAGGTTGCTTATCTTATAATTATCTGACAGTTACTAAGACACAAACATGTACAAAGAAGGCCTGAACGGTATCATTTACAGTTACCAACACATCTGAATTTCTGGCATCCGCATTTAAAAAATCATGACACGAGGATCAGCGGCAAGCAAAGAAGTCCATTTTGGTTTCCAATTATCATTGTTTATTTTTCTTTAACCCAATTCCTGTGGTCATGACGTGGTACATGAACCTGTCGAATGATAAATCCAGACGAGTCCAAACATGTCCACCTTGATATATGCTTCTCTTTTTAATTGCTCCAGAAGATTAAAATCGTTTGCAAGGAAGCAGCGGCCTTATGATGCTATTCCGCCTACCACAGGTAATCATAATGAGTTTGTGGTAGGCAAAATAGCATAATAAGGCCTTTGCTTCCTTGCAAACGATTTTAATCGTGCCTCCTTAACAGCAAATTGTGATGTTTCCGTACATGATGCAAACAAATACTTCTAAGATTTCCATGTCTGTGTCGTCATACAAAATCGGGCAAAAATGTCCGTTACATCTGAGAATACTTCCAATGTCTACCAAGCTGACCTTTTCACTTTCTGATAAATACCGACTCCGTGTCACACCCACTAAATGCATGGAAGAAAGGAAACGCTGCTACACGAGGACCAAACGCATTTGATATGACATGTACAGGAAGCAATCGAAAGTATGTATTCCTTCAAAATACTATCCACAATTTGTCTACACCTAATCTTGCGAACACTGCAATTCCTAATACTACTACATCCTTGTCTATCAGTACTACTTAAAATGACTTTTTACAACCATTTTCAGCAGCATGCTTATCATGACCAATCTTTCGTGTATCTGCTTTTTCACGGTTACAAGGGGATAGCTGGGAAATATCCGTATTGAAATTGCAAAGTACATTTTCAACTTCAGTAGCATAAGCATTTTCATTAGTCTCTAAAGAAGCAATTCTGTCGGCAAGAAACTTGAACAATTCCGTTTTGTTATCATCTTCACAGAGAAAACTACTCCAAACCATTGGCGTTCTACCAGAACCAACAACTCTCCGTCGAGCACCAGTACTATGCCTTTTGTTTTCGTCCCAGCCTTTAAATAATTAATTTAGTAAACAACAAATCGATGTCTACTCTTGGATACTTATCGAAGGAACATTTATGTAAGCAGTATGATATCATTTACATTATCATTAAATATGTTAAGTGGTGGCAATAAATTAACCATTGCTGCACCACCATCGATAAATACGTCAGAATTTGGATCAGTTGGTGGCAAATCGCAGAATGTTTCAAGTATACCAATTTGCTGCGATTTAATAACACATCCTGACACATAGACGGAGGAGCAGTTTGGTTTTCATGGCTAAAGCAGAAATAACAAATCTAGAAAAGAGATTGCAATCAGTGTTCAGGTTCTCTAGCTTTGTTTTTTGACATAGTAGTTTCCGGTTTTATTTTACGGCTCTTATATGGAAATGGTTTTTTTTCATCTGGTTAAAAAAAGCAGATTGTCTTTCGTTTTGCATTGGCTTTAAAAGATCGTGCTGTTTGGACCCAATATCTTGGAGTTTATATACATATCTTACCTACTTCTGAATCAACAATTTCCTTAAAATAGTATTTTGTTTTACAAATCTGACGAACATCTAGAAAGGAATTATCAAACTTGTTCATCACTTTAGAAAGCCTTTAAAGTTTTTCGAAGAAATCCTTTTGTGTTTTCGTAGTCTTCATGACGTCGTTCTTTTGTTGTAGAATGACTCAAACCACTAAATCTTTCAAATTCATCTACCAGGCTACTGACTTATGGTCCAGCTACCATCTTTCGTCTCGAAGGGATCTGCGATTAAACGTATGGTACCAACATCGCCGTTCACGACTTATTATTATATTTTTGTGTCTGATCAATTGTAATATAAGAAATCAACTTGCTGGTCATACGTACAGTAAAAATAACCATTTGCAAATTGCATTGCCACGTGTCGGTGATGTTGTTGAAGAAAAGCCATATCTTGGAGATTGATGGATAACCATCGAGCATGATTTATACGATCAAGACCAACATTGGTATCATGCTTGATATGGATTGTTTGTAAATAACGATATCTGACTCGTGAATTGAACGTACTACAGAAGGAACATGAAGTTTTTTATTCATAATTGAACGCCAGAAATTAAACTGTGGTCGATATGACTCTCTGTCCTTACACCTGTTGATCACAGTCATACTTGAACGTCACAGAGTCATGAACTATATGTTCAGTGTTAACTATTTCATAACGCATCATCAATTGAAGCAAACCACATAATTATGCAGTTATCTGATGCGCGTGTCTATTCCTAATTACATTTGAACATACATGAAAAGCATCTGACTAATCAGTGACGCTCATATCAAAACAGCCATAAAAGTTACACAAGCATTGAGGAACCAAGATTCCAAAAAGTTGTCCCAAATACGGCTAAGGTAACTACTCCTGGGATAAGAAAATCTTTTTGTAAAGTTTTGTAAAAGGGAAATTTATTTAAATGACCATATCATTGATGTTCATGTCAACACTGAAGTGCTGACTACTGAGCTGGTGATACCCGAGTGGCATCGACCCAGTTGTGTAAACAAGTCATCAAAGGCACAAGGATTATAATTAAATACGCCAAACAAGATGTTTAAGAAATTCAAATCCTCATCTGTTAGATGAACTACGATTTCCATCATTGTGCCCATGCAGTGCGTGTAATTCGTTCTTTATTAATAAATAGTTTGCGCAGGCGCGAAATTGGTAAACGCATGTGTATCATAACCTTAAAAAATGTCATCAAACAAATTCATAACATCATTAAAAATTCAAATCCTCTAAGCAAGTAATAAATAATTCAAATGTTTGCGTGTGAATTTTGTAAACATTGTCACGCATGCGCAAACCAGGAACATGTTAAATATTTATTTCTAGTATAAACGTCACATGTTAAGAAGTATCCACCAAACCTGGTTATGTTTTTTACTCAGAGAAGGTCAAAGAAAACGTTTTCAAGAAAAATAAAAATTTCAATCTGGAAAAAATCAGCCATTTTAGAAAAGGTGGTGGCCTACTTGAATAAATCAAATTTTCTTATGGCCAGCAGTTTTTTCTTAAAATGTATTTAATAATGATGCTTCGTGCTAATTTTCATGCTTGTATCACCATTTGCACAATTCCCTTGATTTTGCTTGCTAATATTTTCCACTAACGTATTGGATACTGAGGTGTATATACAATTGGGGACTTACATTCCATAGCAGTTGTAGCGACCCATTTGTAAAAATAACATGTATGGCATCAATTTTAGTGCCCCATAAGTGTATTTCGACAATACATGTCTCTACAGTAATGTTCGAGGTAAAAAGAAAATGAAATACAACTATTGAGAACCTAATAAACTAGAAGAAACGTAAAATATTACAAATTCTGGAGAAGAGATCAGAGGTTTGCATGAGGGAGATACTCTAAGGCTCTCAGTTTTTCAAAACCGTCGATTTAAAGTCAGAATTTTGTCACCCCCCTAACCTAGAGCAGTGCTCTCCCAACTCCAAGATGGAGAAGAAAAGGTAATTTGTTACTTTAGTAAAACTTTCAGTAGGTCTGAGAGAAAATATTGTGTTACCAGAAGAGAGCTACTAGCTGTAGTTGCCTCTATTTAACATTTTCACCATTATTTATATGGTAAATACTTCAAGGTATGACGTGACCATGGTGCATTAAGTTAGTTGTTTAATTTTAAGATCCAGAAGGTCAGTTAGCTCGTTGGTTCGAGGTCCTAGCATCTTATGATTTTAAAATTGAGCACAGAGCTTGAAGTTCCTATAATAATGCAAACGCCTTAAGTCGACGTCCTTGCTATAATAAAGAATGTTCTCACTGTGCTAGAGCAAAAATAAATTATGAATTACAGTAGTTCCAACATGTTCAACTCATAAAAACGTTTTAACGGTTGAAAAATGTAATGATAATGTCACTGTTAGTGGATCTTGCAGAAATGTTTATGATGTTAGTGGCAAACAATCAGTTACAACAACTAGTATTAGCTGTATAAATGAAGATAGGCCAATATGACAAGTGACGAAATGTGCCACAAAGTAAAAAGTCCTGTAATTCATAAAGAATTTAAAAGTAAGGGTCCAGATAAAAACCCTGATATAATCCCTGTTCAGTCTAAGATAGTAAGAGTTTGTACCATATCTAAGGATTAGTGTTGCAGTCAAAATGAGAAATACGACTCAGTTCAAAAGATTAATTTTGAAAATGTTTCAGAATCTCAATTATCTGATAATGTAATCAGTATAATTATCCAATGGAAAATAGATGAAGTTAAACCCATATGGGCAGATGTATCCCATATGAGTCCAGAAATAAAATTGTATTGGTCAAGATTAAATTCTTTAAGTCTTATCAATGGAATCTTATATAGGGAAAGCTATATAGGAAATATGATCTATATTTTGTTCTTCCAGCTAATTTTAAAAGGTTCATGTTGAACCCAGTTCATAACACAGTGACCGGTGGTCATCTTGGTGTAAGAAAGACTCTATCAAACATTAAACAGAGATATATTTGGTATAAAATGAGACAGGATGTTAAATTTTTATTTGGTAATGTGTTTACCTTAGAAAATTATTTACTTTCTTAATGTAATAACTTGTGTTTTAGTCGTAATCATCAACACATCCCAGCAGTGCAATAGTTTATTTACGAGAGGAGCCATATTTTATTGTGTATTGGCGGTCTATTACACGAGATTGCCTGTGAACATAACAAACGTTTTGATTGGTTTATCAATTGACCAGAAAATTATTAATATAAGGTTGGCGAAACGAAATTTAGATTTATTCTTACCGCCTGAGGAGTCGGAATTTAGCCGTTCTTATTTTGTGACACTATTGTATGCGGGATATTTATGTTTGAAAACAAAAATCTAAACCTCCTTACACATGACAATTGTTTGTTTTGAAGAAGACGACATTCGACCTACGGGAAAGTCCCGTCAGCTGTCGTTCCATTTAGTCAACTTTCTATCGATACGATACTATGAGAGAGGTTTTCTGGAAATCTACTTTCACTTTAGCAGAGATAAATATTATAGATGATTACGGCACATTGTATATAAATATAAATGTATTTTTTATGATGATTTGTACGTGTTTGATTATATATATAGACGTTACATAAAATGCATCTGAACTTTATACCTGACTTATTATTTCAACCATATACCAACTAAAAGGATTCATGCAAATTATGTTCGATTGAGCCTCTTTATTCAATGGTACTTACTTAAGGTGGTATGGGAGTCTAAAATAAAAATGATAGAATTTGTTCATACTTTGCCAAAACGTAGTATCTATTAATATATGTTGAAAAATATAATAAAAATGATAGGTCACCGTGCATTTTCTCAAGCTACAGGACGTGACAAAATAACACATTTTGTATGGATTATACAGGAAAAAACACCCTTTTGTGATTAGAAACTAAACAAAATGATAGAATTGTTAAATACTTAAGGAAAAGATAGCTTTCAGACAATGCTTTGAGAATATCAAAAGAAAAGATAGGGTCACCGTACGTTTTTTCCGGCTAAAATACAAAATAGGAAAATTTCATGTAGAATCCTTCAGAAAATGCACTGTTTTAGAGTTACCTCCTCTTGAAATGCCAATTTAAAAAAAAATAAAAACAACCAAAACTAATCAACATTTGCTAAAATATTAATATTTGTAAGTTATATTCTTATAAATTGGTTCTTTTAAATAAAAATCACATTAAATATCTGCATTCCTGCATCCTATTTTGCTAACTTGATAGAAAATATGGACCTTTGGTTCTCTGTTTTTTACAATCCAAGATGGAGGAAGACACCCATACCACCTTAAAGGGCGAAATCGTAACAATATAAACAGTGCACATATATTTTCTATTAACATTTTTAAATTTTGAGGCCATTTAAAGTTACCTTTTTCAAAAACTTATTACACATGTTACATATCATGCCTTGTTTCCGCACTAATAAACATGATCTATATAGACATTCTGTGTAACTTTAATATAGATATAGTTACACGTAGAAGGAAGTTATTAATAGCCAGATAATAAGTGCATACACTCTATTGAAATAAATGCAGTTGAGCATAAATCGATTGACTATCATAATTACCTAATACACCTATTAAATGGATATTTTATTTTAATCAAGGTAAGTTGACTGGCTCTTGGATTTCAGTTATTTTGTGAATCGTTCAAGAAGTACCCGTTACTAAATTGCGTAGTAATATATTCATTATATATAAAAGGTCAAAATAATAAGCTATATATGATTATTGACCAATGATAAATTGAACAAGCTTCAACATATATGATCAACATATTTATCTTGATTTGTGTTTAATGGCTTTATGGTAGCAATGCGAATATAGTCTACGTTTTGTTCCATGTCAGACATAAACAATGAACTATTTCAAAACTTTATTGTTGTAAACATAGTAAATACGTTGCAAACAGAAAATGTATTGTCAGTTATCGATTGAATTAAACACGGTAACACAGATTAGTGTTTAACATAATTCAAATGTACACACAATTGTATTATTTATTTAATATATGAATAGTATACATTTGAGATAACACATTCAGGACTACACAAAATAATTGAATACATAATGAAAAATCTTCGTCTCATAACCTTCACACATGGTTCTTAAGCTTCCGGAATAAAGATTATTAAGACGGTTTATATTCATCTGACATTAGCAATCTGCATTGCTATATTAAGATTATTCCAACATCTGCGTTAAATTTGGAGCGATAGATTAAGGCATATATGTTTACCTTCTAATGAAGGAGTTGATATAGATGGACTCAGGTTGATTGGTTTGCCTTTTAATGAAGGGGTTAATACTTACTTATTCATGCAGTCACGAAAAAGGGAGGAGTATTGAATGCTCGCGTAGTATTAAGTTTAACTTTTCATTTGTTTATTTCTAGAACACAAGAAAATCATGTGAACTTTGCATAAAAGTAGCTGAAAATTATGTACATGTTAATACATTTTTTTAGTGTCATTTATAATTTGTTAGTACATTTATACATACGTGAGAAATATACTGACTTAAATACGGCATACACATCTGTGTATTGTTCAAAACAGTATTTGTCAATCGCGATCGTGAGGTATATCGATGTTGATTGTCGTTGGTTTGCTGTCTCCGTGACTATGATATTTTTCTACCTAGCTACTGCTCATTATTATCAGAATTTTAGATATAATAATATTATAAATACATTATGATGTATATATTTTGTATTCAATAAATAGTTAAACCGAAATGTTTGAGACATTTGTTATACACAGTACAATTTCAATAAAGCGAGCAAGAATTAAATAACGTTATTAATTTATGGTTGTTTCATTTGCAAACACAACATGAATAAATCACCTTCCTTTATTACCAATTGGAAAAAGAGCATGTGCAAGTGATTTCCGATCAAACGTGAAAGTTTCAAATACTGATAAATGTATGACAATTAAAAGAAATATTTGGGTTTTAATATGATTTATGAGTTTTGAACAGCGGTATACTACTGTTGCCTTTATTTAAAACAAGAAGATGGAGGTTTGAAACAACTCTCCACCAGAAGCCAAATGACATAGAAGTTAAATATTGTATATCACTATACTTAGCCTATGTTACACAACAAACAATAGAATGGCATGAATTAACAAATGCAAAACAAACAAACGAGAAAACTAACGAGCTAATAGTATTTCATTTGTAATAACAAACGAAAAACAAATATGGTATACAGCAAAAAACCATGGCACTGAATGACATGTTCCTATTTTTTTGTCAGAAATACACATTAAATTCATCCATTGACTGGGACAATTTAGGTGAACGTTTGTATGCAATGACCACTGCTCACTATGTACTTTTTAAAGACACTTAAACTATGGGGTCACCAAAGGTTCTCAACACCTTAATAAAGTAATTCGAAAAATTAATCAGAAATAACACGATGTTTTGATTTATATCAATTATATAAATCAAAACATAAAGATTATTTCTGATTATTTTTTCGAATTATTTTATAATTAAAGGCGTTAAGAAACCCTTTGGTGACCCCACAGTTTAAATGTCTATCGTAGGTACGTCGTGAACAGTGGTCGCTACAGAGAAACGTTCACGTAAATTGTCCCAGTCAATGGATGAATTTAATGTGTCAATCAATGGCCACAGCCACACTGTTTTGAATTTCATTCTAAACATGATATATTTTATTTGTTATAACACTAAGAACAATTGGTATGAATGTCAGTTACACAACTCTTTACCAGAGCTTTCAACAAACGACAACACATAAACAAGATGGCTAGCTTCGAACAGTTAAGTGGATATTCTATAATACCCTTTAGTTACCACTGTATTTATAATAATCTTTTTAAATATTTCATATTGTTAGTTCTTTTCTTCAGAAATTCAACTAAAGGTGCACAATGACAACAAATCAAATGAAAGAGGAAATTAATATTATCCGAATTCTAATCGTAATTCACAAACATATCACTGTCATTCAAAGGCAATTAATTGACCACCATCTTACAAATCTAACTTTATCGTTTACACAACTACTTAATAAGTATGGGCATGAACTTTACCATTTATGTTATACTAAGTACAAATGCTGCCAATGTGGTCCTATCGACATTTTGCCAAATCAACAAGTTCTTACTACAAAGGATTATGGAGTTCTTTTTGAAATAGATAGTTCTAGTCGTATTGCTGGTCACATATCGAAACCATCTCGTAAATGCTGCAATTTTGCAAAATCAAACGTCAGTCCAAGCGATTTAGATTTCAGTTTGCTAACAAAAGTTCTTTTACATTGCTGTCAGGACCTGTTTTGGCAGCATTGCCTTGAAGCAAAAGGTTTAACTTTAGAACAGTTTTTAAATGCCAACAAACACAAGATATATCACATGTGGAAAACGTATATATCATGTCCATCATGTGAAAATGGAAAAGTTCCAGGACCAAAGTCATTAAGCTTAACTGAATATAACTGGAATTGTCTGTTTGTGTCGACTACAACACCACTGTACCCGTCTTCATTTACAGCAAAACGTGGAATAATGGTCAGTCAGCTTGATCCAGACCTTGCATATAAGCTTATGTCAACTTTCTGTGATGTCATTGAAGCAATAGAGTTATTACGACAGTTTCGGAATCGGTTTGCGCACCCTACCGATTTCCAAGTAAAAACGTGTGAATTTGCAAAGATTTGGTCAGCTATTGAAAAAGCTGTTTTACTCATAGCAGATGTATATGGCCAGAGAAAAGAAGTTCAAAATGAATTGTCAAATGTTGGCAGTCCTTATTTGGATTTCTCCACTGAGAAACTGGAGTTAACAATACAAGCATTGCAAACCAATAACGTGAGTTCCATTGCTTTACACTATATTTTGTTTTTAATAATAACGGTTTCTTCGATTACCAGAGGACTGATTAACAGGTTTACATTAATAAAAGTAACAGGATTACGCTAGTTCATTGATTGATCAGTTTGAACAGTGTTGTCGAGTTGCTATAACCTAGTAAGGTTCGATAAATTCTTTAATGTTTTTGTATAATTTTTGTAAAACATTATTAGTAATATTACTAAGAATGTAACATTTAATTGTTTTTTTTTATTGAAAACCTTTGCCAAATTAACCAAAACAATTTGTGTACACTACTAGTACCCGCTATGTCTTGTTTTCACCCTGTAGCCACGATACCATCATTGCATCGAGTATACAAATTGCAACCATGGAGCACACATAGCAATACGATATCCTAAAAGTTCTTTTTATTCACGTAACAATTTGTATTTTGATGAATGTAAGCAAGGTCTATATTGTCAATTGTGCTAAATATTTGAAGGTCTAAAACAGAACTATCATTCCTTTTTTACTTTACGGACGTAAATTTATGCATGTTTGATTTGGGTACTCCTCATATCGAAATCATGAATTGTTAACTTGTTTTTGTTCTTTTGGAGATGAAACGCGCGTCTGACGTAAATACAAAATTTAATCCTGGTATCTTTGATAAGTTTATTTGGTTCCATGACACTGCTTGTGGAGTTTTAATTCTCCGAGGGTATCACCAGGCCCGTAGTCAGCACTACTGTGCTGACATGATTTATCATCGATACGGTCATATTCATAAATTAAATGCTTACAAAACATTTGAATTCTTGAAATACTTAGGATTTTATACCTCAGGAATAAATTACCTTAGCTGTAAAACCTTTATGAATTTTGGTCCTCAGTGCTTTTCAACTTCGTTATTTATTCGGCCTTTTTTACTTCTTTGGATTCGAGCGTCACTGATGTTTTTTGTTGTAGACGAAATGCGCGTCTGACGTAAATGCAATTTAATCCTTGTATCTATGATAAGTTCATTTGGACATGTTTGAACCTTTTTGGGTATGATTTAATATCATGTTAAATCAAGTTGGTGAAATTATATATAAAATAAGGATACTTCTACAAAATAAGCACAGAATGAAAAATTATACAATAATCAAAAATACACGTCTATCCCAAAACTATCAAAAAAGGTGCAATTGACATCATAACACACTATGTAAGTTGTACACATATAGTACATTGTAGTCACAATTAATAACATCGTTACACTAGTGTCATCTCAGATTAAAAAAATCAAAATCATCTAATTTTAAAGACATGAAGACAATTTGGTCACATTTGTAGCTTATTTAAATTCAAAACATGTAGCACTTATAATATATAATACTTTATATTTAAGAACATACAAGGACAACATGAACAACGTTTGGATCATATTGACCAAGTTGTGAGCAACATGCAAACTGAATTCAAGAGGGAAATAAGAGAAATGAACAGAACGTTTAGACAATTTACGTATGAAAAACGATCATGGAATGAGCTTAAAAGTAATGTACTGCTATAACTGAGATAAAACTCAAACATGTAGAACAAAATATTGAATATTCTTATACTATTTGATACGTTTAACATTCCATGGCTACAATCAGGTTATTTTAACTCTTTAAATGTTCTTGTATCGCCACATAATTGTATCCGAAATGAGCAATATGACGGGTTGAATTAGTAAAGCAGGTACTGTTTATATTTCACGAACTTCTCAGTTAACATATGTTGTTGGTAGTTTCCTTACTCTCCATTAATTTTTTTTGTAGTGTTTTATGAACGGTTCAAGGTTTTTTTTGTCAGTTATGTTGTCTGGTTTTATTTGTTTACCCAAATATAAATATCTACTCACTTTTCTAATTAAAACTGATTTTTTTCTGTTTTGTATTTGGCTGTTTTTTTTATGATTTTAGACGCTTTTGTTATTTTGCAAATAATGTAAATGGCATTATATTTTGCTATTGATCGATTGCTATATATATTTTTCAACTGTATATTTGCAGGTAATGAGGTTCAGGTAAAGGCTACATTAACAGCAGAAGAGTCGACAACAACGATCGTGTCGTCCATTGTCAATTCTTTAAAAGGTATCTATGTTTTCATATCGCATGTTTAATTGTGATGGACGCATTGAAATATTTTGCAGTGGCTGGCGATGACATCCCATTGACACAGTATTGGTTTTATCTTCATGCCGTTATCTTAGTGTTTTTCAAACTGATTTGTATTGTTGTCAATATAATAGAGTGCTATGCGACTGCAATACAGGCGTGAGATTTATCTAGATATATAACCAGGATTCGATCCTCGTTGTCTACAAAAGGAAATGTTTGTACCAGATCAGGAATATGACAGTTGTTTTTTTATTCGTTAGATGTTGTTGGGATTGTTAATTTTGGAATTTCATAAAAGGACTTTCTGTTTTGAATTTACCTTAGTGTTAAAGATTATTTTACATTTTAGTAATGATAAGTTTTAGATTATGTTTACACTGCATGTAAAATATACCACCTTTCCATTTTCTTGTCCAAGTGCAGGAGTCTCTTCTGTTTTTTAACATATCGTGTTCGCAAGGTTTTAATAAGCAATGTGTCCTATTGATTACCTTAAACGCAATTTTTTAAACCTTTCTATATTTATTATAAAGAATATAAGCATTGCTATTTGTTTTACAATAGACGCATACCGTCATAATATATGACTTACATTACATTTTATACCATCCATAGAGCAGAAATCTATGTGATGTCTTGTTTTGTTTTTCCTTATATACATGTTCACCATATGCATAAAGCCGATACCGAAACCGATACCGAAACCGATATCGAATCCGAAACCGATACCGATACCTAACATAAGTACTGAGATAAATGGTAAATGTTTATAATGTTTGATTTACTCAATCCTTTTAATCCATTATAATGTTTGAGATTAGAATACACTAGATGATATGTAACTTCAATTCAACAATTAAAATTAACATATCAAAAAAGTAAAGTTAAATTGAAAGAGTATTAAATACACTAATGCAAATTATGTCAATAAAAGATGGGGACACAAATTTATGTATGATGTACATTATTCATGAAACAAGTTTAATTAAAGGGAAAGGTAAAGGCAACAGTATCCGCTCTTCAAAAGTCATAATTTGATTGAGAGAAAACGAACAGTACATACATTCTACAATAGGTGCAATATCGTTCAGACTACTAGTGTGATTTTATCAAATTCGTGTTGAAACATAAATGCTACCTGGCGCGTTCGATATATAACTTTGTTGAAAGGTCTGGTTGATTGTTCGCATCCAAAAAAGGACTGTTTGATTCCAGCACAAGTATCGGATATAATACATGAAATAATATAAAAGCTATATCAAACATATCTAAAATGTGATGTGCAGTTTTGCTTATATGTATTTTATATAATATATTCGACTTTCAAATAGTATTGATATAAAATAAGAACTATCTTTTTGGTTTCGTTTGGGTTTCAGAGAAAAGGAATGTTAAATTTGATGCTGATAGCACCACAAATGAGAACAACAAAAACATATTAAAAAAAAATAATTACAAAAGGTCTTTCATTATCTTCGTTACATTCACAGGTTTTTTTTAAACTACAAAAAAAGGCAAATGGAAATGCAAAGACTGATGTTGTTATTTTGAAAAGTTCCCAAATTCATTTGATATAGAAAAGACTTTCGAGTCCCAATCATTTTAATATGGTCGCAATCGGTCCACAAACTGGGTAATACCATACATCCGTCTGAACATCTTTTAGCAACATCATAAACTTTAAGGCAGCTACGCAATCAAAATGCAATAATCCACGATCAAAGCAAATTAGCCAATGAAAAGATTCGTACAAGAAGAGTTTATGCAGAACATTCCATAATAAAAGGACAATGTATTAATTAAAAGGTTTTCTTTATAAACATAGTCTGAACGATATTGCACCTATTATATAACTATTTGCTGTTGTTTCCCTTTGACAATAACTCCCTAATAATTAATGTACAAAATAAATAAATTGTCAGCATCTTAAATTGTATATTACTTGCATTAATGTATATTGTAATGGTAGAATTTAATTTGCTTTGTTGATATATCCATGTCAATTGATGAAATCAAGTTATATTCCTTCTAGTGTATAAACATTTCAAACAATATGATGGAGTAAAAAGGTTGAGTTAATTAACATAATAAACATATACCTTTTAGCTCACTGCTATTTTTGGTTTCGGTATTGGTTTCGGTTCCGGTATCGGTATCGGCTTATGGTGAACATGTATATTAGGATCGAATTCTTGATTTAGTTTGGAATTCTAGTACAAAAAAGGGGAAGAAAGATGCCAGAGGGACAGTCAAAATCATAGATCGAAAATAAACTCACCCCATGGCTAAAAATAAAAAGACAAACAGACAAGTAATAGTACAGAAAACACAACATAGAAATCGAAAGACTAAGCAACACGAACCCCACCAAAAACTAAGGGTGATCTCAGGTGCTCCGGAAGGGTAAGCGATCCTGCTCCAAATGTGGCACCCGTCATGATGCTTATGTTATTACAAATATCCGGTAAATAGTCTAATTCGGTAGGTAAAATTCATGAAAAGGGAAGGGTATTGTAGTTACGATATATAGAACATATCCGATATAACCTGTGAAAGACTTCATTTATATTTGCTCCATTTAGAATACTAGTTTGACTGTTACTTTGGTAAAAAGGTAACATTGCACAAGCTGCTTTCGAAAATGTCTTTTGAAATATTAACATTTATAGATAGAAACGCATTCGAGTTTCTGGTCATAATGACTTCGCTCTTCTAATAATTGTAGCCTCGTATAAAGGTCTAGTGTCTCTTCAATGAGTAATTTTAAATAAGAAAAGTATAACTAAACAGTTATTTAGCAACAACTACGATTGGAAATTTATGTAAATACCCAAAGAAAAACAATTTTAAATAAGCAAAAAATACGTGGAGACACTAATATTTAAAATTCCACTTATTTTAACTATTTGATTGTTTTGTCGATACAGGTTTACCACGACGAATCAACTTGTCATTTGTGAATTTGAAGGATAGTTTTTCGGACGTTATAAAGAGGAACTTCTCAGGATCAGGTTTGTATAGTGAATACCCAATGAAGTCAGAGTAAGAGAAGCACATTATTTAGTCTTAAGATTAAGATTATATAACTAAAAGCAGTTGTGTGCGTAAAACGTCATGGGTAATATGTTGTTACATATTACAACATAGTTATTGGCATTTTTACCTTCTAGTGTTAGAAGTTAGAAGTCAGTCGTTATTACTGTGACTAAGTTCTATTGAAAGCAATATATTTATGCATGTAAACTTTTGTGTAAAAGGAAATGAAATTACCGAAAATAGCACTACTAGACACTTGCAACATATCAAACACTATAATACGATTCAGCGTTAATGTAAGCAAACACGTATATGAACAGAGATTATCGCATCCAACATTAAGCAATGTCCAAAACGATAATATGGAAGGGTGGGAGATTGTTTGCGTTGAATATAAAATTGCTATTTTCTTGCTCGTCATTTATTATCCAAAATGCAATGCACAAAAAGATATTGGCACCTCATTACCACGATGAGGACATATGCTACGGTTTATTGAAATAACATCAATTTGGATAGATCCTAATCCTGTTATAAATGGATTGCTTCTGAATGATATCGTCTTAATGCGTTTGTTTTATCTTAAAAAAGTTAGAGGAGTATAATTTATATCATATAATATGTTTAGTAAGCCATTACTTTTACCACACCCACATAACATTGACATAATGTGGTTCTTACATTTTGCAGATAACTCCGACTTCACTCGCAATCTCGTTGATGTAGAATCTGGTATTATGACAGGTATATGTACTTAGCTATGTTTATATTTTTGCCAAATATTTCTGAAATACAATGGTTAATGCTCCGTCTTTCTAATATGCAAGTTACAAAATTTAGACAATAAAAAATAGTTTACAGTTAAATATGATATATGGCTGCTAGTAACTAAGAGGTTAAGTCATTGAGCGACATGCCGTTCGTGATTTAAAGATTTTTGCAACACTCCAGGGACACAATTTGTCCCTGCTTATTCCAAAGCTTAAGCTTTGTTTTTGATAACATTTTTTTATATATTCCAGATCAAATAAATCCATACCGCTACCTATTTGATGAAAACGAACAACAAAGTTCAGGTAAAGTTATATTTCAAGGCCAAAATAAAAGCAATGCATTCAGAAATTATTGAATACCATCAACAATTCGAGAATGTAGTTTTAAGATAAATTACTCGTAATTTTGTTTCTGTTTTCTTATTATTTATTTGTAAAAGTGACAATAGTCGAATAACTTACAACAATATCCCCTTATAAAAAACCTCTAACTTTATCAAATTGAATAAGTATTGGCCGATTTAAAAATTTCTATAATAATAGTAATGATCACAACTGAGATTTAATGGTTTAAATGTAAGAATTTGTGACCAGCGAAGAGGAACAAAATATTCTTTATAAGATCTGAAAGGAAGGTTGATATAATGTAGTATATTTATTTCTAAATGGATTCAGTATTTTGTACATCTAAATTGCGCAGTTGTTGTCTACATACGTCATGTGTGTATCTAAGTCCGATTACTCGGCGTGACTTATTGTAACCTAAATGTCTTCTACCATTTTCATTTAAAAGTTTTAACTGAATATAAATTACATTTTTTTTTAAACTTTTTTCGTCAATATGTGTTGCATTAAGTACACTCATAATAGATACGAGGGTTAAAATAGTGTACAACATACATGCGGTTCATTCACAAAGTGACACTCTCTTAAAAACATTACAAGTATTAATAGAGAACAAATGTATGCAGTTAGAGAGTGGTTATATTGCTATTGTAGATGATGATACGTCAGGGCATGATCATAGAAGTATTGAAGGAGACTCCTCAGATACTGGTATGTATTGCATATGATTGTACAAGTTGAAAGCATTCACTCCACTTTAACTAAAGTATATAACTGTCTCATTAGAAAACATACCACTTCTACTTGTTTTATATTTTCACTGTCAGTGGATTGTTTACAACAGGTGGTAGAGAATACATCAACGATGCTATCCTCGCCCATGATAAGAGATTTGAAAACGTGGCGTGACTGCGAGTGTGACTGTATAGTTTTTTGGGGTTCGTCTTCTTATTAATTTTTTTCTGGTTAAGACACTGAATCCAATCCTTCCTTTTTACGCATAGAAAATAACAGGGATCCATTACCCAAATGCTTCAAACTAATTGATTCCATTGAAAAATTAAACATGAACTGATCGAGAATAAGAAACTGAAACCATTAAAAACATCTAGTTCAAGATTGGTCAATTTTTTTTATAATTTGTTTTAACTATTTTTAATTTCAGTAGGATATTACTAAAGGTACAATACCATACATACACAATCATGTTTACCTACATTAAATATACAATAGGACGAAAAGCTTACACACATTGTATTAACAATATCAATGAATATTAGCAATATTAAGAAGTAGGTCACTATACACTTTTCAACTTTTTCTACATACAGACGATGGAGATGGGGATCTATTACGCTGTGGCAAATGCAGTGAAGAGTTCAAATCTCTCAAACGATTTAAGCATCATAAAACATCTCACATGGTTAGTACTGTACATTCATTTATGGTACCAATTTTTGTGGATTGAGTGAAACTTGCATTTTGTTGAATAGTTTATTTCGTTATTTTTGGCAACGTTTGCATTAATATGCATTCCTTCAGACAATTTGTAATACCTTGACATTTAAATTCTTCGTTTCTTTGTTCAAAAGAAATTTTAAAACTAGATACCCCAAAGATGATTGTGGCCAAGTTTGGATTAATTTGGCCAAGTAGTTTCAGAGGAGAAGATTTTTGTAAAAGATTACTTTAATTAACGAAAAATGGTTAAAAATTGACTATAAAGGGCAATAACTCCTAAACGGGTCAACTGACCATTTTGGTCATGTTGACTTATTTGTAGATCTTACTTTGCTGAACATTATTGCTGTTTACAGTTTATCTCTAACTATAATAATATTCAAGATAATAACCAAAAACAGCAAAATTTCTTCAAAATTACCAATTCAGGGGCAGCAACCCAACAACTGATTGACCGGTTCATCTGAAAATTTCAGGGCAGATAGATCTTGACCTGATAAACATTTTAACCCCATGTCAGATTTGCTCTAAATGCTTTGGTTTTTGAGTTATAAGCCAAAAACTGCATTTTACCCCTATGTTCTATTTTTAGCCGTGGCGGCCATCTTGGTTGGTTGACCGGGTCACGCCACACATTTTTTAAACTAGATACCCCAATGATGATTGTGGCCAAGTTTGGTTTGATTTGGCCCAGTAGTTTCAGAGGAGAAGATTTTTGTAAAAGTTAACGACGACGGACGCAGGACGACGACGGACGACGGACGCAGGACGACGGACGCCGGACGCAAAGTGATGGGAAAAGCTCACTTGGCCCTTCGGGCCAGGTGAGCTAAAAATGGTACCTCACGAATAATAATGAATCCAACGTTACATGAGTTACTGCGATTAGTAATATATATTCTGTTTACTAAATCACAAGGTGTACACGGTCATGCTGAAAAGAGTATATTATGCACATCTATTCAAAGCATAGGCTTATAATATGACAATAACAATTCAATGTTTATTAGTTCTGAAATTGGCTAAATGCAAATAACTCAAAATTGTGAGTTAGAGACTTCTTATAGTTTTATGATACTAGTAACTTAAAAACTAGACATATAAAAAATAAATCCGGAATAAACCCATGTATATGAATAAATCAGATGTCAAATGTCTTACTATGAGAACTATATATACTAATTTTTATTGTATTAACACATACTTTTTTTTTAACAATACTGCACTTGCAAACGACTTTTCTAGGTGAATTATCAAGATAAACATTTCTAGATTTTTGTAATAACTTAGGCGTTTGTAGGACGCCTTTTTTAATCGATCTAAACATTCAATAGTTCGAAACGTATATAGATATTACTATTGTTCTGCATATTATCAAATGAGTATTCCATTATCATGTAAAATAAATCATATGGAAGTAAAGTGCAAAGATTGCCATACGTCTGCATGAAAAATTTCTAAAGCAGTCAATATAGTCATGGTTTCTAAAATATTTTTATTCTATCTTGACCAATAGTAGTATATTTTATAAAAGTTATTATTTAACTGTTATCTATATTGTTTTTTCTATTTCTATTTCTTTAGATAAAAGACAGGGATTTGAGACGTCAAAAAGGTATTTATACCCAGCTATGTTCTTTTTTTATGTTTTATACCTTTTATGGAGCTCATGATATCACCTCTTGGTTTTGAAGGGGGTTTGTAGGGGCCTGTGTGGATACGAGTTTATTCATATTAGACAGGCTTCATACAAGCACCTCTAAGACAGAATGAAAAGAAGAAATATACAAGATCCTACAGTTTTATGTTCCGCTATCCACTGTACATTATAAAAGATATATATGTCGAAAACACATATGGTGCAGTCAAATTAATAAATGTTCTGACTGTTTAATTCAAAAGGTTTTAAAGTTAATGAAAAAAATGAGTATATATTGCGGAATTGCTATGGATTTTACATATGTTTCACTATAATAGATAATGTATCATTTATTAATAACTATTTTGTTCGCCTCAATTTCAGATATAAATGCCACATTAACTATAAAGGGATTGCCAAGAAACATAGAGGAGGAAATTGTTAAATACAGCGACAAGATTCGTTCAATAAGAACCAGAGATAGATCTACTGCCGAAATAAAGATAATTGACGAAACTCTCGGAAGCCTGATTATTTGGACGAAGATTTCTGTTGCTGTTTTCAAATCAAAGGACTTATTTCTTAGGGCTCTAAAAGAATTTTTAGACAAAACATTTTCCTACTTTCCGTTAGAAGATGACAATGATATTGATATGATGGTTTCAATACAAATAGATGAGGAAGAAATAGATGGTAAGTGTATACGTATTGATAAAAAGATATGGTATGAGCGCCAATGAGACAATCGATCAAAGTACAGCCTTGGTTCATACCAAGAAGTAAGCTAAAATGGGCCTCAAAATGTATAAATGTTAACAATAATAGATCAAATTACTGCCTTTAACATACATTCTATAGTTCACACCGAGAAAAAAGCTATAAAGGAGCCTTGAAATGATTTGTGTACACTAATTCAAACAGGAAATCAATTGTCAAATATGTATATAAAATAAATCACAAGAAACGAGAATCAATTATGAACCACACCAACAAACCATACAAGCATTCCCCATTTCCATTCTCAATTTTATTTTAAGAACTTAACAACAGGCTCCTTACTACGTTATTTAAAAAAATTACCCATCATGAAGTTGAGATGACTGCGCTTACTTGGTATTTATATATAAGCATTTGTATATCTGTTTGAACTTAACTTGTTCATCTATTTTATTGTAGTGTTCCTCTCATTTGAGACGGATTTGAACCATAATCATTATATATATATATCTTGTATATTTTTGCCGGTTTCAAATTATACATGGATGTCAAGCACATTGGATATTCGTTGCAGTCATGTGCTATCAAATGTCAAAATTGGAGCATGATGATAAACAAAGAAATCAGAATTAATTAAATTCATAAACTAATAAATACAAAATAATGCTATATAGGAGAAGCAATCATTCTTGTCATGAAAAAGCAAACTAGAGTAAGTCTTTAATCTTATTTTGATTGATCAGAGAAATAATAACTCTATAGTAAACACAAAAGCCGATAATCGTTTCTTTACAGATACCTGTGTGTCATGTTTTGTTTCGTTGTTACAATTATACTCCCATTAGCTCAGTCCTGGTTGTGTTTACGATCCCTGTCATATTCATTTCGTCTCTATTCTTGATTTTACAGGAACCTCAATGTATTTTAAGATGTATTATTATTGGCAGTGCGTTTATCATCTATTTAAGTCGTTTAGCCCCGATACTTATTGATAAAATCAAGTCTAATACGTTCTGATTACAGCGCAATTGCTTTTCGTTTAGCATACTAAATTTTAAGCCTAGTATCGTTATTGATTTTTTACTGGAACCTCAATGTATTTTAAGATATGGTATTCATGGCAATGCGTTTATTGTTTACTCGTGTCGTTTGGTCCTGATACTTATCTATAACCCCAAGGGTGACTGGGGTATAGAAATATGGTCACTTGGTCTTCTCCCGACCGGCAGTAAAACATTAGCTGTGCGGGATGTATCAAGTTAGCAGTCACGTCCGGTCAGAAGAGGGACGTTAAATCCGATGCCTCGTGTAAAGAGAGTGCCACGCTCTTTGCACGTTAAGAACCCTTGCAACAACTCTTTGAGGGGTCCGTAGGTGGACTGTTGCAAGCAAAATTTCTGTCCCTATCCAATATACCCTCATTTTCCAGTGGCACTCCAAATTTCCCCGACCATCATCCCAGATGGCCTCTATTGTATCAACCTACCTATTGTATTTCTTGTGAACTTGTTCTCGTCCTGAATATGCATGAAATCTTTGCCACTGGACGTTAAGCAACCAACAATCAATCAATATTTATAACATAAAATCTAATACGTTCTGATTACAGTGCCATTGCTTTGCATTTAACATACTAAATATTAAGTCTAGTATCTTTATTTATTTCTTTTCTCCTTTTCAGTGGACGACATGGGTGACTTCTTTCGTTGTGGAATTTGTTCAAAGGAATTCTATGCTTTAGCTGCATTTGAGTACCATAAAAAGAGCGTATGTGGTCGAGGGGCTTCCAAGAGACAATCCGAATCTTTCACTGCAGGTAACTTATGCCAAATACAGCTGTTTCAGATATATTCATCAATTATTTCTGTTTCCTAAGGACCAATTGATCATAGCAACTGCATCTAAAGTAGATAGACAAATATTTTCTATAAATATGAACATATCACTCATTTTTAATCAAAAAGGGTAAAAAAAGAAGATGCCAATGAGACAATTCTCTACAAGAGACCAAATGACACAGACATTAACAACTATAGGTCACCATACGGACTTCAATATAAGCAAAGCCCATACCGAATAGTCAGATATAAAAGGCCCCGAAATTACAATGTAAAACAATTCAAACGAGAAAACTAACGGTTTTTATTCATGTATCACTGTTGGTGTATCATTTTAGGAGATTTCAATACTATTGATGAAAATGATGGAAAACGGACTTCAGACCGGAAATCTAAATCTCGAAAAACCAAGGAAAGTTATAATGTTCAACGTGATATAATTAATCTAACGGATAATAGAGAGAGTAAAGATGTAAACACTCGTTATAGTTTGCCATTTAGAAATCCTCCTGTTGAGCAACGTTTGCAAATGTATCGACATGCAGACACTGAAGTTGATATGAGCGTTTCTAGTTTTAAAGAGCTGTCTATGAAACATGTAGCTGGGTTTGAAGATAATGTAACGCGTGAAGAATCGAACACAATCATGGTGTCTGATGCTACTACTGATACTAAAGAGTTACAAAGTGAAAACTATGTACAACGAAGAGCACATGAAAAAGTCAGTAGTGCTAAACACAAACATGTCGAGGAAGATGTTAGCATTGACGACATATGCGATGTCAACATACCAGGTGTTACTGTAAAAGATGTATTGCAATTCTTGATCAGAACTTTTGGTGGTGGATGTTCATTTGACGAATTTATGAGAAGGTGTAACCTCTTCCCTATGGGTGCCAATATTTGTGGTTGGTTTGAAAAGCGTAAAAACAGTTTCAATATATTCTGGGATAAAGAAGATATTTTATTCATTCAACCATACTACCCAAATATACAAACTTGTGCTCAGTGGAATAGCAAAACATCATCAGGGAAGTGTGACAATTTGGGCTGTCAAGGTTTCCATATCTGTATGCGCTTTGTCAAGGACATATGTCGGGATACAAATTGTCATTTGTCGCATACTTTCAGCAGTCATCACAATCTTCATTTGAAAGATAAACTCGGTATTTCTGATTTCAGCGAAAATGATATTAAAGTAATTCTAAACTGTGCTTCACCTTCACTGTGTGTTGATTACACGTACACCAGTGGCTGCAAGGTAGTAGACTCAGAGAAAAGATGTCCACAACTTCATCTTTGCGCACAAAAATTACGTGGGGATTGCACAAACCCGTGTAAATTCAATAAATCCCACTCTACGGAGGACTTACATAATAAATGGGTTCTGAAATCATGCCACATGGATGAGTGGCCAGAAGATCTAGTATTTCAAGCAATACAAATGCCTTCAGGAAATGACATAGATGATGACGAACGCTCAAATAGCTCTGATTATAGCCAAGACGAACCTGATACTTATGATGTGGATGCTAATACACGTGAAAATAAAACAGATACTGATTTCAAATATGGACTTCAGCATGACTCATTTAAAATCGGACCAGAAGGTGATATTGATGATGCAGATGATTATAGCTTTGACAGTATTTTTCATCGTAAAGAATATTTTGAAGAAACCGCACCAAGGCAACCGAAGGATTCCGACCTTCTTCAAGGTGAATCTGATACTGATAATGAAAGTGTATCTAGTGTTGATCGTCTTTTGGGTTTTAAAGGACGCCACTCTTCAGGTTCAATACGGGATGATATGACACGATCCGCCTTGAGCCAAGACGAACTTGCTATTGGAGAGAACTTTGATAGTAGTAACAATGACGAACTTAATGAACAACTTGCGATTGCTCTATCAATAGATGATAATTCATATGACAGTATGTTCGGTCTTGATGCTGAAACCAGGACTATTGATGATGATAAGGACACAAAGAAATTGCATCATCGATTTAACATAACGGAAAAATCCAAAAACATCCTTCAATCTACCATTGGTGATTTCTTAGATCTTCCGGTATCCGAAACCAAATCTCCCCAAAGCGAATCTGTTCATGACAAAGACAGTCCTTCAACGCCATTTAAACAGGAACAACACAATCTAAGTTTACCTACAAACGTTACAGACTCATCGATTACACCGACTCTTAGGTCTTCCTATGTAGATCCTTCTAAACCGTATTATCAAGAGCGACGTGCTTACTTGGTGAAAGGTGAATCCGACAGAACAAACATATGTGAATTCGTCACAAAAGACAAATGCAAGAGATATTGCAGATATCATCATATTCCTAGCGGAATGCCCTACCTTTGGCAAATTAATATGTTTGGAAAGTGGTTATCGTTTGCCGTGGCAGAAAGTGAGCCAATAGAAAAGGCATTCTGTAATTTACAAGAACTGGTAGCAACAACAGTAAGATAGTTATTATGTGTACACATATTTACATACTTTACTGCAATATGCGATTGATAATAATTCTTATTATTTATTATAAATTAATATTACGGTTATCTCTTTAATTTACAGTCTAATCATGCTGAGAACATTATTTTTTATTTAAAAACTTACAGCGTATAAAGTCATAACACATTTGTAAATTTTATACAAAAACAATAAATAGTTTATTGAAACACTTTTAGAAACACACTTGCAAACAATACAACGCAAGACCATTGATAAAATATATATTTCTCGTAAAAATATTAAAATAAAATGTGCCTTTTTTCAGCTGCGATACTTCCGTAACACGTACAGTTGTCACATCCGGTTTACCCATATGTATGCAATCATCTATGAAGTTGAGGGTCAGGCAGCAGCTAATGAAGAACGGTGTAAGATACGACGTTTAACTACAGCATCTTTTGTTGAAAAGGACCCAGTTGTTAGCTCCTTCCTTACAAATTGGAGGTGGTACTGGAAAAATGATGAAGGTCAATGGGTTAATTACGAAAAGGTTAGAAAAAAGTAAATTCACAAAAATACTGAACTCCGAGGAAAATTCAATCGTAAAGTCCCTCATCAAATAGCAAAATCAAATGACGAAACACATCAAACGAATGGACAACAACTGTCATAATCCTGACTTGGTACAAGCATTGTTAAATGTAGAAAATGGTGGATTGAACCTGGTTTTGAAGCTTAATATCTCACTTATATGACAGTAACATCAAATTCAGTTATATTTACAACGAGTTAAGAATTAAGAATTTGTCAAATGTTCAAAAACCAGAGTTATTCTTTGATTACTATCATTGTATTTGCACGATTGGTTATATATCAATGTGAAGGAAGAATATAATGGTCAAATTAAAAAAAAATGGACTTGGATGGAGAGTTGTCTCATTAGCACTCATAACTCTACTTCCTATAAAATGGCTAAACTAGTTGTAAAAGCAGGTTCCTTTCTTTGCAACGTCTTTTGTTTATTCCAAAACACTTTGATATAAGTAAAAAGAGTGAATATGAACGTCACATGTTTTCTTTAATGACAATTATTGTTGTTTGGAAAGCAAATCTTTCACCCCAAAAAAAGTGCATAAACATGTATCGTCACATTGAAAAATATCATTATTGTACAATCGAATGGTAAATTAGGCGATCTTTTTTTTATTTTTTTACTAGGATGCATTTTTGTTTACACTGGAAAAGAAGTATCTCACAGGACAGAAGACATATATATTCTTCAGAGAGAATTTGTCATCAAAGTTTAAAATAGACTTCCTCAAAATGATTCAAGTTAACCTTAATACAGACAAAGTTAGAGATATCATTCGACGCCCTCTGTTTGTATCAAGATATGATGTGCAACAGGATAAGTTGTAAGTTGCGTAATGTGTCCTTAGTTTCTTTCCCACAAGACTAATAGTTAGTCCTTAAAATTATTTTCATGTATACTCCGATCATCAGTGTTGTAGTGAATTTTGTCCTTAAGGAAATTTGATAGTGAATGAGAGACGATAGAACATTTGTTTTAAAATAAAATGATCTTTCAAATGTATGTTAGCCATCCATAAAAAAGCACGTATTCAATATGAATAGGAAATACATGATTGGTAGGTAGAATGATGACATTAGAACATTAAAAGAAAAAAACTGTTTGTGATGATCTATATATTACTTTTTTCATCTTCGTTATTGTCAGTTTAAAATAAATATAATACTCATGATACAAAATTATGAACGCCATAATTATGAAAGAAAAATGTCCATCACATATCAGACTAATTTTGCTAGCATTTGTATCTCCCTTTAACACATAAAAGGTTGACAGGGATTCAAAAATAACATCACCTTAATTATTCCGCAGAAAAACACTTGCTAAAGTCTACATTGCAGTTCGAAATATAAAATGCGCACCCACGTGCCGTTGGAAAAGGGACGGCTGACCATGCAAGACCCTCATTGGTAGTCAAGGTCGTTAAAAACTCCTCTCGTCGTTTGAAAGGGGACATCCCTGTCAACCAAAACATTCAAAAACTTTTCTTTTGTATGAAGTTGTCAACTTTTGATTGTTTTCCTCTTCCCGAACATGCATTAAATATTTGCCACGGAACATATAACAAATAAAAAATATTCAATAACTCTCCCTTCAAACACAACTAGTTTATGAATTACAATTTTATGAATTAATTTAATGTACTAGTATTTGAAATTATTTATCTTAAAACAACTACATTTATATTTTTCAGTCCAGAAAATATTCCGCTCCCTACAGTAATGAATGCACCAAAACCACCACATTTCTACAGTTGGGATTATTCTAATGATTTCGAGTTCGTAGAACTTGAAACGAAGGAGGAAGAATACAGAGAGGTGTTTAACTCATTGCAGGAGTCAATGAGTAGTTCTCGGTTTGAGTTCAGCATAATATATAGAATTCAGAATCGTAAATTATGGAGTGAATTTGAGACGTAAGTTTAATTAACGAGCAACACGACCGCTTATGAAAACATATCAGCAAAGGTATATTGTCTTTGCAACATTTTATGTACGTTTCTTATTTACTAGTTTGTTAGGAACGAACCATTCGAGGGGCATCGTTTAAAATAATACAACTTTGCATTTTCAATTATACTTCATACAACAACGATTTGAAATTAAAGTGTGTTACAAATCATGCAATTGACAATGCAGTCGTGCGGGTTTGGCGGTGTTCTTTGTGAACTGTTTATATTTTAGGATAATATTAGGTATAACGACAAAAAGGAAAATGTTGATAAAAGCTTCATTTTTGTAACAAATCATATTTAGAACAACAAAAACAGTATATATTAATGTTAATTAAATTTAATTAGAATTGTAGAAAATTAGTGAAAAATAGATGCGGACCTGTCTATATATAATTTTTCAACCTTTGGGTTAGTAAAACATAATGATTGTGCAAGGCATTCATGGAATATCATTATGTACCGCTCTTATAATATGAATTGTGTATATATTTTAGAAAGAAGAAGCTAATGTTAGCTGACGTTGAACAAGATGGTAGAAGTCGTGATATTGGAGAAAGACATTTATTCCATGGTACTGATTCACTGGAAACCTGTTATGGTATCTGCACAAATAATTTCGACTTCAGAACCAGTGGTCGCAATGCAACCATGTATGGTCAAGGTTCCTATTTCGCCGTTCATGCCGAATATAGTCATAGTTACACAAAAGCAAATACATCTTCAGATAATCGTATCATGTTTAGATCCAAAGTTCTTGTCGGTCAATTCACAAAAGGTGACCCTTCCCTTCGACGGCCTCCGGAAATTCCTGGTCAGTTTCACAAGTTATACGATTCATGCGTTGATGATTTACAAAATCCACAGATTTTCGTAGTGTTCGACAGGAACCAATGTTATCCGGAGTACCTTATCATGTACAAAGATAGCGAAACAATAAGTCAAACAAGCGGCCATTCAATGACTTATCCACTTTTTGAAGAAAAGGTGTCTACGTTACCATTACAAGAAGGCGATTCAAGAGAGGGTCAATCTATTCCAGGAAGTAAAAGCTCTTTAGAAAAATCAAAAACTGCTTTAAGGAAACCAAAATCGGTTTCAAAGCATCTTTAAATTAAATCAGCCTTGAAAGAGAACGTTAGAGATCAGATAATATACAACTTGAACTTGTGATACAATAGATATATAAGTGTATACAAACACTGTGTGAAATGTTACATTATATTGTACATTGTAAAATTGAATTTATTTTTCCATAACTTCTGTCATTTTTGTCTGTACATAGCGTAAAAAATGTAGATTTATTCATTTATTTTACGCAGTCAATCCAGTTTATGTAATCTCCTTTCAAGTATTATTTTAACTATATAAATAGTAGTGGAAAAAATGCAAGCGCTTCCAAGACTACAATTATTGTCACATGTTTATTCAATCTAGATTTCAGATGTATATAAGCTATGACTTTGATAAGTTAAAAATGAGTGATGACCAATTTTTTTTAAAGGAGTAAAATATAAGGTTTATGAAAAAATGCATTGCAAACTCTCTCATTCCTATATTTTTTGTTAGATTTTTATGGCATCTATATGAAAATAAGTAGATGTGGTATGATTGCAAATGAGCCAACTATACGTAAAAAGTAAAATCACCAAAAAAAAAACTCCGAGGAAAACTCAAAACGGAAAATTCTAAGGATAAAACACATCAAACGAAAACAACTGTTATATTCCTGACTTGGTACAATGTAGAAAATGGTGGATTGAACCTGGTTTTATAGCGCTAAACCTCTCATGTACACTACGAACAGTAAAACTTAAGTCCGATTTAAGAATTAGCAAAACGACAATGATACATACATGAACAAACGACTACTAGCAGTCACTGACATGCCATTTCCAGACATCTGCCTTCATCATATTCTTGTTGGTGACCTGTTGTTGGGAGGTCATTCACGATGAACATACCAATGGTTTCGGGTGCAGTTCCGGTGATCTATCTTTTTTGGCTCGGTGTAACAAAGACTTTTATGTACTTAATCGATTGTGTGTTGGTTGTTTAACGTCCAGTGGCAAGTACTTCATGGATGTTCAGTACAAAAAGGGTAAGAATAAGACCAAGAGTAATCATAGTAATATCCCTGTCGCATAGATATAATTCATAGCATGAGCTAGACAAGGTTAGGCTAGGCTTGTTTGAAACTTTAAATTATTCATCGAATTTTATCGAGGATTACTATACAGAGAAGTAATATCGGTAATAGCCACTGTTTAATAATGTTTAATATTTCTGTCATACACAGTCCAACAAAATTAGACAAGAACTTCAAATTAATGGGCACTTTCAAGACTTATACATGCAGAGCTATTTTGTATTGCTTTGAAGGAGTCAATTGCATATCAAATATTTAGAACTCACAAAAAACAAACTAAACATCTATATAGATAGTAGTGTAATCGGACCGCACACCATTGTAGCGCAGTTACAATAAAAGGCATCACAAAAACAGGTTAACAAATGAATGTCCATATACAATTTGGTCATCTCAATTAAATGTTTTATTGATAATATAGCAAGCATTAAATTGTTGAGGGTGTTAATCGCTGGAGTGTCTTCATCGAAGAAATGATTTAATTCCAGGAGGTAAAGGGAGACTTTCTATTCCGATATCAATGTTGTTACATCGTTTTGCCAGTATTTTTCTGATCGTCCTTTTGCATTGCCCAAGTAAACTAAATTGCAACAAATATTGAGCTTTTATCCAGTCTATAAGTTGTGACATTTTATGGCCTAACTGTATATCAGGGGAGAACAGAAACCAGTCTTGAGGAATCAATGCACTAGCATTGATTAGTAAGTAAACGGTATCAGAATGGTCACCATAGGCAGCAGCAGTAATTGGTCGAAATTCATGACCGTCAACGTTTGCACCGGCGTTGATAAGTTTCACTATGGTTTGAAGTAATTCTCTTTGTTCTCTTGGTCTTTGCAAGAGACTTAGATATCTCCCTTGAAGAAAATCTATTGTTCGACCGTCATAACTGAACTGTGTCGCTCTGACAATGTCGACATTACTTCTGCTCAAATAATCGCAAGCAATAGTCAATGGAGTTTTATTATTGGCATCATAATAATCTAAGGAACAGTTATTGTCTACCAGAAGGTTGATAATATTTGGATAATCCAAAGCCACTGCCAAATGTAATGGCGTCCATCCTTTAATGTCGCTTGCATCTATATCAGCTTTGTGTTTTAATAACACTGAAATCATTTCTATCGACCCAACCTCTACAGCACGGTGTAATGGGGTCCTATAGCAACTGTCCCTAAAGTTTATATTACAACCAGACAGAATAAGCAATTCAGCTACTTCTACGTGTCCATAGTGGCTTGCAATTGTTAACGGTGACATCTGATCGTCATCCCATACATTCGGATCAACCTCTTTTTCGATAAGCTTCCTGATTACGTGTGGCAAACCTTCCCTTGCAGCTAGATGAATTGGTTGGGGGTAAGGAAATTCATCCACCGGTAAATATAAATCGCAATTATTATCTATTAATTGAATGGCGATGTTTTCGTGTCTGAGATCTATAGCATGTGTCAGTGGTGTCCTGGTAAATATGATTTCGGCATCAATATTTACTCCATCCTGTATCAGTTGTTTCAGTTTTTCACTGTCTTGCTTCTCTATTGCGCCAACCATGGCAAACTGCATGGCTTTCTGCTTCATTTTCTCTGTAAGAAAAAAAGTTATTTTATTCTACATTCATAAATTTATCAAAGTGACACATTAAATAAAGGTTTATATAATTATAACATATGGCTTCAACAAAATGCTTGAAACTTTTAGATTTAAACTAAGAGCACAGTACACTTACAGTCACACAATCTTTGAGGTATACGTACACAAATGATTCGAAACACAGTGACATACGAACAATCAACAAATGACGTACTTTACCCGCATACTATGCAAGGATATGGTTGGGTTGTTTTATAATGGTGGTGACGATTTCAATGAATTAATCTAACAGGGAAACAAAAACAAACCACCACTTTTTTTATATAAGATCTACATTTACAAATGTAGGAATTGCCATGGCTTCCCTTTACAAAATCAGGGTTGGATCAAGTATCTTTTAAAATGCATTTCTGTAAAATTTGGCATATTGTTTAAATCAACGGCTAGAAACAATTTTGGAAGATGTTATGCATTTTTTTTCCTTTTCCCTGCCATATCGAAGTCTTGAGATGTGACATTTCAACACTATAGCATAGGGACTCGGTTAGCAGTAAGTTTTTTTTTTATCAATGTTTATTCAATCTTTTTTCGTATGTCCTGTCTATTTGTATTACATTATGAACGTTTTTAACGTTGGCATCAATAGTTTTCTTAGTTTTCTAGCAACTAAGGATTTTTCAGTATACGGACATGGATAGTAAACTGCACATTTGTCAGTATACGGATATGGATAGTAAACTGCACATTTGTCAGTATACAGATATGGAAAGTTAACTACATTGCTAGAAAATTAAGAAATATTGATGTCAACGTTAAAAAACGTTCATAATGTAATACAAATAGACAGGAAATATGAAAAGAAAAGTTGAATAAAGTTTAACATAGATAAAAAAAACTATCCGCTAACCGAGTCCCTGTGCACTATAGTGCAACATAAAATAGCATTCAACTCTTAGAAGAGCACGAACATTCATCCTCATATGATTATCTCAATTCCGACAACTTTTTAGAAAACATTTAAATTCAATGCTCAAGCTGTTAAATATTTCCTCAGCAGCAATTTTCATTTGCACGAACTATATATCCGCATGTTTCGCTTTCAGTTATATTTAGAAATTGTTAACCTTCTTGTTTCCGATCTCTTTGAGCTCTCAGCACAGCCATGATGTCCTCTTGACCTGGGTATTGTTGTACTTCCGGTACAGCTGGAGCAAGAGGCAGGTCTTGAATGGTAACATAAAATAAAAAATGTTTAAAATTACTTCAGCTTTTAAAAGTAAAGCAGTTTGTGTGTTTGAATGAACTTATGAACAACGATTGAGAAAACATTCAGGATGAAACGATAAAAATGATGAGAAATAATAAAACAAAGCAAACAAAGGAGCAAAACAAAAAGCAAAAACACGACTTGATGTGAAAGACAAAGTATGTGGGCCTCGTTGCATTGTATAATGATTGATTGTTGTTTTTATTTCGTCCAATAAAAGATATCAATCTAATTAAATTATTTTAGTTGTACAAATTATTCATGACATACATGCATGATTTTTTTAATAAGTTGTTATTTGCTTTGAACTAGCTGACAGTACCTGCGAGTACAGCTTTCATCTGTACTTGTTGTGGCGGTGTAATAATTAGTACTCTGTCATTTCCGATCTGTATTTTGTTTTGTTAGATGTATTTCTGCGCTGTATCTATCCGATGAGTTAAGCCGAGTTTGACTTATTTTCTTAGTTTGTCCTTAAAGTGATCTGTTACATCCCTTTCTTAGGTTATGAACGAGTTGGAACCTTCAAACAGGTTTAACGCCACCCAAGTCAGGAGCCTGTAATTCAGTAAGTGTCGTTTTTGCTGCATGATGTATGAAAGTATTGTTACCTTTGAACTATCTGGCAGTACCTGCAATTACTCTCGTTTCTGCTTTGTAAATATCTGATGAGTTAATTCGTTTTCAAATGGTTGTTATAGTTTGTTCTTGTGTTGTACTGTACCCTTTACCAAGTCAATTGGCGCTTTCAAACTAGCTTAACCCCGCTACATTCTGTACATCCATGCGCATGCCCCAAGTCGTGGGCCTGTAATTCATTGGTTGTCGTTTGTTGTTGTATATCATTTGTTTCTTTTTTCGTTTGTTATTTTGTACAAAAACTGGCCATGAATTTTCTCGTTTGAATTATTTTTTTATATTTGTTATTCCGGTGCCTAAAATAGCTGACGGTGCGGTTTGTTCGTGTTGAACCTACATGTGTAAGATAGTTTCTGAGTCATAATGATTGGTCTCTTGCGATTTGTCTCATTTACAAGCCTATCACAATTCTTATTTGTAGACGTAGATACAATTTGCAACCAATTTGAAAGCCAAAAAAAGGAATCAACTTCAAATTACATGAATTATACAATTGACAACTCGAAATCAACCTTATCCGTCATACCCCATTCACATATCCAAAAATGTATTCTGTTTGTATTATGAACTATGTTGTAATTAATATTTTGTATAATATGCTCCTGTTACGCAGTCTTCTGCGGCTGAGTTTTCTTTAATAAACTATCAAACTATCATCCAAAAATATAATAAGAAATAAAAGCAATACTCATTCCGATGTTATTGTTTCTTAAGTCTTATTTAATTGTTGAGCCTCAAGGCACACAACCTTTTTTATCATGTATTTGTAGATCTTGTCTTGCTGATCAATTATGCTGTTTAAAGTTTCAATCTATCTATTGTAGTTTCAAAGATTTACGGCAAATACACAAAACGTAATAAAAATGACCATGTTAGGGCAATGACCATAATAAGGAGTCAATTGATGATATTGCTTTGTTTGACTCATTGGAAGATATTGTATTGTTGAACAGTTTGTATAAAAGTTTTCAATATAATACCAGTAGGCAGCTGGAAAATTCTTTAGTCAAAATTTGTCATTTTTGGGCAATCACTCTAATATGAAATTGTCTGACAGTTCTGGCGGAAATACATAATATATTAGTAGAGCTTAACATTCTGAACGTCTGCTCCTGTCAGATTTTCTCTATTCATGGCGATTTTCAAATAATAGACAAAACTTACCCTTTACCCATGTGCTTTATTTTTAGCCATTTCGGCCATCTTGATTGACAGGCGTGGTTATCGGACACATGTTCTAAAACTATATATACATGTACGCCTATAATAATTATGGCTATGTTTGGTTACATTTTGGTGAAGGAATTTCAGAGGAGAAGATTTTTGTAAAAGTTAACAAATGACGGACGACGACGACAGACGAAGGATACCAAGTGACATTCTAGCTATGTGAGCTAAACATAAGAATAAGTTAACATTTCGTTGTGATTGAATTTATTCAAATCACAAATACAACTGGAGTAGACCACTTAAATTACAATATGGGCAAATTGTACTGAAAACAGGCGGAGATACTATAAAAAAAAATGAATTTAGCTAACACGATCACTCAAGATCAACTATATTGTTTATACTGCTTCAAATTTGTACATGGTAAAAAGCCGCAAGGCAAACAGCTAAACCATTGCATGCGAGAACACTAACAAATATCGGCACATGTCTTAAGCTGTATTGCCTGTCATGTAATTAAACTTTTTCTTTCAAAACGATAATAGACATGGCAGTTAAAATCAAGGTCAATTATCATGATTATCAAACAAACAACTCTTTGAAAATTCGATCTATCCGAAAATAATGGCGAATGTCTAATTAAAATATTCCTCAACTTTATCACAATTGGTTGACAATGTATGCTCTTGCAGATGTCGACCAATCACAATGTACGCATTTGACAATGTTAACAATGTATCAGATCCTGAAATCTAAATAATAAGCAAAGATGATAAGGACTCTCTTCATCGTAAAAACATCTTCAATGCAGGAGGCAGAGACAGTTTATTGATGACAGCATCTATATCGTGACATGTTGTTGACAACAACTTTCTTATTGTCCGTTTACATTGCCAACTTAACGTCAGCTGAACAACACCTTGAACTTCTATCCATTCTAACAACTGGTGCATTTTAAATCCTAGATGGACTGACGAAACAGGTTGCCAGTCTTGTGGAATCCATGCTCCTGAATTTATTAGCATCTGCACAATGCCTGTATGATCTGCCATTGCAGCTACGGTGATAGGGAGGCTCTGGTGTCCATCGTTGTTTGGAAGGCTTTGACTTCCATCAATGTTAGCACCTTTATTAATTAGTGCCATAACCATGGAAAGAGTTTCTCTATCTTCCTTTGGAAGTTGCAGCAGGCTTAAATATCTACCTTGCATAAAATCCCTTTTCCTTGCTTCATAGCTGAATTGTGTTGCTCTAATAATGTCATAGTTTTTCCTGCTTAAAAAGTCACATGCTATACAGAGTGGTGTTCTACCATTCACGTCAGAAATGTCAAGCTTACAGCTGTTTTCCAATAAAATAGTTACAGTTTCTTGATAGTTCAAAGCAAGTGCTAAATGTAACGGTGTCCATCCTTTCTGGTCGGTTATATTCATATCAGCCTTATTTCTAATTAACATTTCTATCACCTCGATTGATTCACTTTCGACTGCTCGATGGAGCGGTGTTCTACCACAACTATCCTTAAAATTAATATCTGCGCCGTATTTTATCAATTGATTAACTACATTGGTTCGACAATAATAACTCGCCAAAATCAAAGGTGTCATTTTGTCCGTGTCACAAGCATCCACATCAACATGCAACTCGATCAATTTCTCCACAACCTCGGACAAATCTTCTCTAGCTGCGAGATGGATTGGTTGAAAGTAAGGAAAGTGATTGACAGTAAGTTTCGGATCACATCCATTTTCAAGTAGAAGTATCGCTATGTCCCCGTGTTTTAATTCGATTGAGTGTGTCAATGGGGTTTTCGTGTACATTATCTGAGCATCAATATTAACGCCGTCTTCGATCAATTGTTTCACCTTTTGACTGTCTCGTTTCTCGACTGCACCGACCAGAGCAAACTGCATCGCCTTTTGTCTCATCCTCTCTATATAAGTAAAATAAGTCGTGTGTATTACATTTGTACATAAGGGTCTGGAATACCGATGAAATTCGCATTGCAATATATTACACTGCATGGCACATACAAGTTTTGAAATATTAGAACACTCTTAGAAATATAATTTACTGTGATCAGTTTCACAAAATATCTAACAACGAAAGTTGATAGTAAGTCATGAACTATATATTTGGTATACTAAGGATCATCAGACCTGCTAATTACTAAGTAATAAGACTTTTTTGTGAAACGGACCACTGATGTCGCCACGGAAAGTGCGTCACCATCTTATATACTGTAAAGTATATATGAATCACTGCAAATCGTAGCTACATGTCTTTTCAGTATGAACACATCGTTCTTCTTTTTAGTCAAGAACTTCTTATAATAGTTTTTTTTAAATCAAGAAAAATTGAACTGCAAGCACAAAATTCAAAAAAAATAAAAATAAACAAAAAACAAAAAAGCAAATTTCTTTTGCAATATATCACGCAATTTCATGACATGCATTTAACGCGCTGATAATGTGTTCAATATTGATAGGAGAGGTGGTGTGTATGTTATTGAAAAAGGAATCCAACATTACAAAACAATGTTCGTTAGTTCAATTGGTTATTTGTAGAAGTTTACCTTCTTGTACAGGATCTACTCTGGCTTCTAACATAGCCATGATGTCTTCGTCGTTTTCTCTCTGTCGTAATGCGGGGACAGCTGGTGCTGGTGGAAGATCGAGTGTGTTGTTATTGGTCTGATTGTCCATCATAGAGATAACTGGAATCATAAAAAAAAATGTAAAAACAAAAACATACATTTTCGTTTTATTATTTGTTAATGGTTATGCTTACTGGTAAAATAAAGGTCAAGAGGTGAAGCTATCATCGGAGTGACGGTAACGGCAAACCGTGAAGCTATACCATCGATCACTTAACATTTTTCGAAAGCACAAACATTTCAAAAAACTCTTTTAAAAAAAAAAATCGATTTCAACAAATATGCCGTTTTTAAAATATATATGGATTTAAAATTTGCCGCCGTGTAAAGATTGATATATATAATTGATGACAATTGCATGATTACCAATTATCAACTCAATAGAAATTACAAACCATCAGTCATTACGATAGATACGATTGTTCATGCTTTATTGCCAAATATCAACTGAATAAAAATTGTAAACCATCTAGCATAACGATAGATACGAGTATTCACGATAGATTAACACATATCGCAACTCAATCGCCTAAAAGAAGTACAAACCCTCGATCACTAGATCGCGTTGAGACGAATAAGACCTACCGAATTAAGACTAATCTGGGTTTTTAAAAACACGAGCAACACGACGGGTGCCAAATGTGGAGTAAGGTCCATTCGGAGCACCTGAGATCACCTCCAGTTTTTGGTGGGGTTCGTGTCGTCTTAAGTTTTCTATGTTGTGTTTTGTGTACTACTATTTAGATAAAAGAAGAAGTGGTATGAGTGCCAATGAGACAACTCTCCATCCAAAGAACAATTTATAAAAGTAAACCATTATAGCCGGGTCAATTAACGGCCTTCAACACTGAGCCTTGGCTCACACCGAACAACAAGCTTTAAAGGACCCCAAAATTACTAGACGTGTAAAACAATTCAAACGGGAAAACCAACGGTCTAATCTATAAAGAATCTGAAATAAAAAAAAACGAAAAACACGTGTAAATTACATAAACAAACGACAACTACTGTACATCAGAATACTATTTGTCTGTTTGTCTTTTTTATTTTTTAGCCATGGCGTTGTCTTTGTATTTTCAATCTTTAATAGAGTTTGAATGTCCTTTTGGTATCCCTCTTTGACACGACCGCAATTAAATCAACTCAAAGAATACAAGGTTGATTGATTAGATTTAGTGATTTCAGGCACGAATTCCCCCATAAAACAGGGAAATGTAAGTTGTAGCTAACCACATGTCTACCACCGAAATTGTTGTCAACATATAGTCCTCCAACTCTCTTACTCTAATAGAAATAAAATTTGGAATGAATTTCGCACTTAACAAAAGGTTAGACTTAAGATAACAGTGAAAATGAAAAGTTTATCCATTTAAAAAAAGGTCACAATTTCCTACTTTAGTTCAGAAATTTAAAGGAAAAAAATACGTTAAGAAATGGATATATTTGAATTATTTCTTCAAAGAAGGAGTGGCATGGATAGGGTGCTATAATTTCCTTTCTTTTTCACAGATCCTATATATATATATTCTTTTAGCCGCCCTGTATCCCACAATTAACCCACTTTTTTAAATCCATGAATCCAGCATTCCGTCTTCAACACAGGCACGTGTCTCAGATTTCTTCCCCCCTCTATACTTAATATATAAGGGGGCGTAGGAGGGGGTCCTGATCCCGGGCTTAAAAAACATGAAATCCCGCGGTCCCGAATTTAAACAAATTTCAATCCCGACATCCCGAAATTCGAAAAAAAGAATTCCCGGATCCCGAAAGAGTCAATTCCAATATCCCGAGTTTAAAAACTCCATACTTGAGACTCCATATCCCGGATTCCCGATAAAGGTCCTATCCCCCCTCATATATAAGATATTATATAGGGGAGACAAGTGCCTGTGGTGTCAGTCAAGCGTATCATCTCCCTCATCTCAGATTTCATAAGAATTTTAATCCCTGAAAAAATCTCACTTAAAAATTATAATTACAATACAAAATAAATCATGCCGCTATCGGGGAAAAACATTCGCATGAAAACAGAAAATCGATTAGCATACTGCATCTATTTGATTGTTTGACATTTCCTTGTTTGGTTTTCTTGATAGATGATCCGTGTATGCCCGTATCAACTGATTTTTGAAAGAGTTTAATCCAGTCACTAATTAAACACAAATGTTGTTTCATTACACCGATAATTAGCTTACAAACCTGAAATAACACCCTGAAGCGGCTGCACCCTCAGTTTGTGTTCCGGAAAGAAATATCATAACATTACCCGTTTTTGTTTTGTATTTATTTTCTACTATTTAATCTTATAAACGTTTAATAACATGATAGTAATGCATGATGTATTAAGCTGTAAATTAACCAGTAAAGCTTCTTTGACGATGAAAAATATTTGAACACAATCATTTTCTTTGCAGTTATATAGACATGAATCACAATGACACAATCTATTGTTGTTCAAGGTAAAATAATTTAACAAGTTTGAAACTCACTAAAAAAAAAAAAGAACAAGGAAACAAAACCAGAAGGCATACAAGTTACAACACCAACATAAACCCCTTATCGGGTAACACGAATGACCGAAATTATAACACTGTTATTATCAAAATATCACTTGTAATATCGGAAATAACACTTGTAATGACTGAATACCACTTGTAATGACCGAATAACACTTGTAATGACCGAATAACACTTGAAATTTTAATATTATCACATATTGGTGACTTTTGAACATTGATTAATATGAGGCAGGCATTACCTGTGAATGGGAACGAAGTTTGTTTAAATTTTTTTTTGGTATTTTAAATATTTGTTAAAAAAAAGATACGGAAATACCATAACGTTTCCGATTTTGGTTCTGTTGTTAGGGATTTTACTAATGTGACGTTATTTAAGTTATGACGTCATGTTCAATGTAAACAAAGAAACGCAATGCATCAGGTAGGCCTAACGTTTATTCATACCAAAGACAAAGAATGATTAAAAATGAAATATTGGTATTGTGTTCCTTGAGTTCCTATATTTTACTAGACTAATCAAAGTCACGACAACAAGACCGGAAGAAGGAAGTAGATTTCTGCGTTCTGCGCAGATCCGGAAATTAAAAGACACGACATAAAAATATTTGAACGATTTTGAGTTCATTAGTACGTGTGTACAATGAAAAATTCGGGAAAATTTTCCCTGATTTTTTTTTCTTTTTTTTCTATTAATTTTTCTACTGTTATTGGGGACTTCGTCCCCATATAACTTTAAAATGATTTACAAAAAGCAGATAAGTTCATAAAGATAATTTAAAATTTAGTGTGTACATCGAGCATGGCGGCCATTGTGATTTCTGTGGTCGCCATATTCGATGTACACACTAAATTTTTAAAAGTTTTTTATGAACTTATCTGCTTTCTGTAAATCATTTAAAAGTTAAAAAATATATCGATAATATACTATTAATTAATAATCAATGTTTAAAAGTCACCAATATATGCTAATATTGAAATTCCAAGTTTTATTCGGTCATACACTTTCAAGTTATTGTCCAAAAACAACAAAAATACTTGTTTTTTTTGCCCATTTTTGGACTTTTATTGTTAAATTGTTGGTAGCACAACCCCCAAAATCAATCCTAAGTTCCCAACTTTCCTTTATGTGGTATTGAACCTTTCCTAATTCGTTAAAATTTCAAAGAGATCCATTCACTTCAATAAAATAAAGTTATTGTCTGGAAACCAAATATGCCTTCAGACAAAACATCATACCAATATGCAACGCAAAAAAAAATTGTTTGCATTTGTATAAAACCTCTGTTTGAATGGAATAAAACAAAAACATCAAGATATTAAAGTTCAATTTTGTGCCAGAAGGAGGAGTGGTGTTGTTATGTTTAATACTCCTTTTTTTTTGGTTACTCAATGTTAACATGATTAAACATTGCTGGCTTTCATTGGCTTTAAAGCATGTAGAGAGAAATAGTAATAAGTATTTTAGTATGATCTACATGTACATCAATATTTTCTATTTTTACAGTTGGACAATGTGGAAATCAGATTGGTTGTAGATTCTGGGATCTTGCATTAAGAGAGCATGCAGCTGTCAACAAGGTCTCATATATTTTTTTTAACTTCATGCATAGTATCTGAATTGAATGGCAGACCAAAGTTAATTCAGATATATTAAAGCACAAACTCAACTATACTAAGTTGCAAACTATTTTGGCAAACAGGATGTTATGGTCATGGATACATATGATAAATGTATCTTATTTTAATTCATTTGATAGTTCTGCATATGAAATTTCTATTTTGTTGAACACTTAAATTGGAGGTTTAATGTTCATCTATCATGTTTGCATTTTATAAATAATAAATATTTTGTATTTTTTGCAATGAGACGAAATGACATAGAAGGGTGCATATATCATGTCTATAGTTTACCATACAGTATTCAACAATAATCAAAACCCATACCACATATGCATATAGCTAGATAAAGAAAAAAAAGCACAGAAATGATCAATGTAAAAATAATTAAGAATTAAAGGTGGTACCTAACACTACAGGGAGATAACTCTGTAAAATAAGCTAAACGTTTTAATTACGTTGTGTTGTAAAAGGAATATCAAGCTTCTCAATGATCAAAATTGGTGTTTGTCAAACTGCTATATAACCAGTGTAATTTTTCTGACAAAACAGTTGGTTCAAAATTTTTGAAATTTTTATATTTTTTTCAAAATTAAAGGTCAAGGTAAATACTTTGACAAAATTTTATGAAAATTAAACGAGCCAAATTAATTTTAGTGAAAGTGTTGGGTACCACCTTAAGGCTTAAACATGGTAAAAGCCTGATTTATTTATAACTTAACAATATTAAAAAAAAAAGATTTTGATTTACAGCAACGACCAACAACAAACTAATGAAATCCATGGAAAAGAGTACCCCAAGTCACAAATAAACATGAAGCCCTTGTGTTTTATTACAAAATGTACAATGATTTTGTTTGTTTTTTTGTAGAGTGGTAATTATGATGAATCATTAAGCAGCTTTTTCAGAAATGTTGATTCCCGATATGATGATCCAGCCAACATACCAATGGGTAGTGGTAAAGGAAAGATTAAAGCACTCAAAGCTAGAGTTTGTATAAATTATTCATTTTCAGTTAACTTGAGTTGTCTCCCATTGTGTTAGAGTTGTTGTTCTTGGACAGCTACCTTCATTCACCTTTAGAACCAAATTGTATTCCTGATATAAATGTTAAAATTAATGTAAAAGAAAACTTTAAAAATGCACCTCATTTATCATGTTTTTACCTTAAGATTAAAATATTGAGTAAATATATATACAAGATTCATACAAGGTACTGTCCAAAAATTCTATATGCTATTTTGGAAAATGTACAGTATATTTCTAATTAGAGGAGATTTTATGTACAAAAACTATGTAGAATATGAACCAAAAATTATGGGTTACTCTGTGCAACAGCAATCTCATTAATTTTCATTATAACAATAAGAAGATTTGATTGCTAATGAGCCAGCTCTCCACTAGAGATAAGTGAACAACTATAATCAAAACTGCTCTGAAAATGCTCTGAAATGGTGAATGTAAATCTATATCATGTATATACAAACAAGACTAATAGCCTGATATCTATACAGAACAATAATTAACATAACAAATACATGTATGATATACAGAAGCAAACAACAACAACTGCATTACAGATTCCTGACTTTGGACAGGCACATACGGAATGTGGTTGAGTTTGTCTTAAAATTATTACTTTAAAAAATAGGAAATCTGAGAAGACCAATCCATACAATTTCAATAATGCATTTTTAAAATCACATTTACAATGTATCTGTATACAAAACCATAAAAAATTGAGAATGGAAATGGGGAATGTGTCAAAGAGACAATGACCAGACCAAGGAGCAGACAACAAACAAAGGCCACCAATGAGTCTTCATTGCAGCAAGAAACTCCCGCAACCTATTTATAAAAGCTACAGAAAGAATTCACATCGACACAGGCTGCTACATGTGATATGTCAAAACTGCAAAAATTATGATCATACATTATGACATTGGAATACATTATTTTGACTTTTACTAATTGTTTTGTTTGATCTGATAGATGGTGTTTACAATGATATGATAAATGCAATAAAAGATGCATAAAATTACTAATCCATTTGTCCATTACAGGCTGTTTTGGTTGATATGGAAGAGGGGGTTGTCAGTGAAATGATGAAGGGACCATTAAGAGAAGTGTTTGACTTTCAGCAGTTGATAACTGATGTGTCTGGTTGTGGAAATAACTGGTAAAATAATTTATTGGTTTTCTATTGAATAATTTTTAAAACCCTTTCCATGTAGTATGTTGGACTGTGCATTCATTTTTTTGCCAGGGTACCAATTTTTTTTGGATTGAGGAAAACTTTTGTGGATAATTGATTTTGATGTTTTGATGAAGTCTGCATAGATGTTGGAGACAGTATGAGTATTTTGACCGTATGTATCTGGACTGTATGCGTACTTTTTCAAAATACTCAAACGGTCGAACCATATGCATATGGTCAGACTGAACGAGTACATGTATATACGGTTCAGACTGTACGCGTACGGCCCAAATACTTGTATGGTCTGGAACATAGACATATATAGAAAATTTGTAACTCTATCTGGATAAATTATGGTCATTTAAGCTAATAGCAAGCTCTTGGCTAATGAGTGTAGTGTTGCGTAGTTAAATCTTTCAAATAGAATCTGATCTGAGCTAAGCATGATGTTTTTTTAATGGAGTCGGCATAATCATGATTATGGAAGATGTCAAATTCATTTATTGTCGAGCCTGCAACTTTTGTTGCAAAAAGCTCAACATAGGGATAGTGATCGGGCGGCGACTACTACGTTTTTTTTGTAATGTTAATTCTCTCTTATTATAAGTAATAGGATAACTATATTTGGTATGTGCCTACCTTGTAATGTCTTCATGCCCGTCAGACAGTTTTCACATGACCTCGACCTCATTTCATAGATCTGTGAACAAGGTTAAGTTTTGGTGGTCAAGTCCATATCTCAGATACTATAAGCAATAGGTCTAGTATATTTGGTGTATGGAAGGACTGTAAGGTGTACATGTCCAACTGTCAGATGTCACCTAACCTTGACCTCATTTTCATGGTTCAGTGGTTATATTTAAGTTTTTGAGTTTTGGTCTTTTTTTTTCTAATGCTATATATACAAAAGGTCAACTATAGTTGGTGTATGGATTAATTTAAGGTTTACATGTCTAGCTGGCAGGTGTCATCTGACATTGACCTCATTTTCATGGTTTAGTGGTCAAAGTTAAGTTTTTGAGTTTTTGTCTTTTTTTCTAATACTATATACAAAAGGTCAACTATAGTTGGTGTATGGAAATATTTTATGATCTATATGTCAGCCGCACAGGTTTTGTTTGACCGTGACCTTGTTTTCACGGTTCATTGCTCAGTGTTAAGCTTTTATGTTTTGGTCTGTTTTTTTTAAACTATAAGCAATAGGTCAACTATATTTGTTGTATGGAAGAATTGTTAGCTGTACATGCCTGGCTGACATGGTTCATCTGACCTTGACCTCATTTTCATGGTTCATTGATCAATGTTTAGTTTTCTTGGTTAATGTTAAGTTTATGTGATCATGACAGTTGTAATAATTAAGCTAATATCATGAATATATTTAGGACTATCAACATAATATCAATGATTAGTAAAGAAGGTATGACATTTCAGCGTGTGCACTCTTGTATAATAATCTGTGAGAAATTAAGTTAAAACAACTGATAAGGCCAGAATTTTTTAATTTGTTGGTTTACAGATCTGTCGATTTCCAGAATAAAAATAAAATTGAGTTTTCATGCTTTTTTATTCCCGCCGACCTTTACAAATGCATTATCCCTGAAAAATAATTAAACAATCTTTTTTTTATGAAATGAAATGCTTTAATCATGACTAACAAAATTGATAACACTTTCTGTAGTGAAAAAATAAAACTTCCAGTTTACGTTTTTAAAAATAGACAAATCAATAATAAATGACCTTGAAATGTCGTTTGCGCAAATAATTTTACGAAACAAAACCTGTGTTTAAAACCAAATACACAATAAGTTTGTTTCCCGTATTAGTGATCAGTCCGTAAGATGCATCATCTGATAGAAATAGACTTGTCCAAATGTGGACAGGTGGAAGACATCAAGTTAAAGTACTGAATATTAAATAATCATTTTGAATTTTCTTGTTTCATAGATAATAAAAATATATCGTCCATTAGGATAAAAAAACGGGAATGCATGACAACAGATTAACCCGATATTCTCATTTTTCCAGTGGACGAGTCTATTACGTTTTTGACATGTGTGTTGGAACTTATTTTCGTACAACGTTTTTCCTTTTTTTTTCTTTATCAGTTTTCGTGCTTGAAGAGCTACACGAATCTTTTTTTCTTGTTTGTGAAATGACGATTTAATTTCGTCTTTGTCCATGCACCCCCCCCCCTTTGTATGAGAAATTATTAGAATGTCATGCAATGTTTTTATGACAGCTCAGCAATAAAATTTCATCGAACTAAAATCTAAGAAATGTTGACTAAATAGCATAACAAACATATTGACAGAAAGGTGAAATATATATATTTATTTTGCATATTTTTCTGTCTTGAAAGATATTTTTTTTCTTTTTTTCCCGACCGACTGACCCGCCTTATTCAGGGGGGAAAATCTGTAAACCAACAAACTAAAAAACCCTGGCCTAAGTATTATAAATCTTTTATGCATGCTTTTTTTTAAATTAGAATAATTCTCTGCAACATACATTATATTGGAAGTTAAAACAATTGAAGTATTCATCCTGTCACATTTATGCAGTAATCATTATATTCCATCAGTACAAATGTCCACATCTTAAAACAGTTGAATTTAAATTAGAAATAAGGCCAATGAAATATTTAACAAAACCAAGGGAGATAACCCATTTTAAAACAATATGGCCATTGAGCCTTCATTTTTCAAAAATAAATAAGGCCGTTAGTTTTCTCGTTTGAATTGTTTTACATTGTCATTTCGGGGCCTTTTATAGCTGACTATGCGGTATAGGCATTGCTCATTGTTGAAGGCTGTACGGTGACGTATAGTTGTTAATTTCTGTGTACTCTTGTAGAAAGATGTCTCATTGGTAATTGTGCCCCATCTTCTTTTTTATGCCCCACCTACGATAGTAGAGGGGCATTATGTTTTCTGGTCCGTTCGTCCGTCCGTCTGTCCCGCTTCAGGTAAAAGTTTTTGGTCAAGGTAGGTTTTGATGAAGTTGAAGTCCAAGCAACTTCAAACTTAGTACACATGTTCCCTATGATATGATCTTTCTAATTTTAATGCCAAATTAGAGTTTTTATCCCAATGTAACGGTCCACTGAACATAGAAAATGAAAGTGCGAGTGGGGCATTCTTGTACTGAGGACACATTCTTGTTATACTTAAATTAAAATGAAATATAATGTATTTTTTTAAGTTTCCAAATGGTATTGCTGTACCATAATCATGATAATATTCATCACAAAGTTAGGGAAGTTGACAATTACAAATCACTTAAATTCTATGATATATTAATTGCTTTTGTTTAATCTGCTTCAAAAATATGGGAGATAACTTTTAATTCAGTTATCTTTTTATCTAATTTTATTTACTACTGTTGGACAAAAGATGCATGGTAAACAATATATATATTAATTTTATTTTATAAAGGGCTGTAGGACATAAGATGTATGGTACACAGTATAGAGAACAGTTATCTGATGTTATTTTGTAATATTTAGGGCTGTTGGACATAAGATGTATGGCGCACAGTATAGAGAACAGTTATCTGATGTTATTTTGTAATATTTAGGGCTGTTGGACATAAGATGTATGGCGCACAGTATAGAGAACAGTTATCTGATGTTATTTTGTTATATTTAGGGCTGTTGGACATAAGATGTATGGCGCACAGTATAGAGAACAGTTATCTGATGTTATTTTGTAATATTTAGGGCTGTAGGACATAAGATGTATGGCGCACAGTATAGAGAACAGTTATCTGATGTTATTTTGTAATATTTAGGGCTGTAGGACATAAGATGTATGGCGCACAGTATAGAGAACAGTTATCTGATGTTATTAGGAGAGCTGCTGAGTTCTGTGATTGTCTACAGTGTTTCTTTATACTACATTCCATGGGCGGAGGTAACATATTTTACTTAATACTACAATTACTACACAAATCAATTAATTTGACAGTGATTCTTTCTGAACTGTATTTTTCTTATGTGACAGAACGCCTTAATGGTCTCCTGTTAACCTCAAGTGCAGGAGGTTGCTGGTTCCAACCCTCGTTAGGTCAAACCAAAAACTTTAAAATTGGTATATGCTTCCTCTCCACTAAGCATGCAGCATTAAGCAGTAAGAGCAAAGACTGGTTGGTTTGGGTTTAGTCAGAACAATGCATAGAAAAATTGTAACACATCTTCCTACAGACTATTACCTTGTGAACTAGCAAGAGAAACAAGGGCTAGTGTGATGGTATCATACAAAGCAAGGCTTATATTCCTATTGCATTCTGGTAGCATGTTCTTGTCATGTTGATTTTATTTGGCAGTGGATGTTAAAAAGCCATCCATTATTTTCAACCACTCTATGTGTTAATGAACATAGTTTATCATGTTTAGTCTCCTGCAATCACCCTCTTTTACAGTGAATCACATAACACCAGCAAAAGTAATGCTTGGCTGAATTTATTTGGGTGTACTTTTAGAAATTCATTTTTGGATTGTCTCCCTTTTTTCACAAAAAATATTGACTTATAGTTTTCAGTGTCTTTTTTACCTTGCTGTACAGTTTATTTGATTTTTGGTAATATTTTAAGCCATTTATTTTTCATAGCAGAAAACATAAGAATTATGTAATGTTTAATTCCTTATCATTGATGCTTGACACTGAAGGGGACCACCACATGTTTACACACTGTGTATCTGTATCCATTCAATGAAACTTCTCATTTATTTAAACATTTGTTTTTAATGATTTAGTCTGGGAAATTGTTTACTGGGTAGACTTTCAGATACAAAATCAGAATAATTTGGACAATGTTAAAAGGGGTAGACAATATTTCTGAATATATGTTATAACCTATGACATTTTATTCAAATGTCTCAATTGCAGAAATCTCAATTAATACATTTTAAAGATTTCTTGATTGCAACGAGAATGTTCTATTTAGTTTGCTTAATAAAACAGATATTTTCTGATATGCAGTCTATTTAATACCTGTCTTAATACTTCAAACAGAGAAAACAAAAGCTGTGTCCAGACTTTTTTTATTTGCTTTTAATTCTCTTTTCGGGATATTAATTTAAATAATTTTATCAGTAGTTGAAAAAAAAAAAATTTTGGCATGAACTATTATTATTGTGGGATTTTTTGGTAATTGAAGAAATTGATACCAACAAACAACAGTGAAAGTGGATCAACTGTTAGTTTTCTGTATAGTTATATTTTATCACTGGTACAAAAATTCCAGTAGTTGCAGGGAGGCCTTTATACTTATTCATTTAATGTAAAATTGGTGTATCCTCAAAACCTTTTGTAGTTGTTATTGGTTAATGAAAATAAATGGAATTAGTCATAATTTCATCATAAATCACTAGTTGTCTCTTTTCAAAATGAAGAACAGCAATAAAAGTACTGTTCCTTTGACATGCAATTACACAATGTACACAGAATGTACATCAGCCTAGTATTTTCTTTTCTCTCTCTCCTATATTTAATAATAATGTAGTCTGCTGTTGTCTGTTCTATAGTCGGGTTGCTGTCTCTTTGACACATTCCCCATTTTCATTCTCAATTTTATTTAATAATAATAATATAAGAAAGAAAATGTGGTATGATTGCCAATGAGACAACTATCCACAAAAGACCAAAATGACACAGACATTAACAACTATAGGTCACCGTACGACCTTTAACAATGAGCAAAGCCCATACCACATAGTCAGCTATAAAAGGCCCCGATAAGACAATGTAAAACAATTCAAACAAGAAAACTAACAGCCTTATTTATGTAAAAAAAAAATGAACGAAAAACAAATATGTAACATATAATCAAACAACAACCACTGAATTACAGGCTCCTGACTTGGGACAGGCACATACATAAATAATGTGGCGGGGTTAAACATGTTAGCAGGATCCTAACCCTCCCCCTAACCTGGTACAGTGGTATAACAGTACAACATAAGAACAAACTATAAAAATCAGTTGAAAAAGGCTTAACTCATCAGATGGACAAAAATACAAGTGGAGGTTTGTAATCATTTTCTGGGATATAAATGTGGTCTCACTGTGAAAAACAAAAGTTGATCATCTAAAAATGTCCACTGATCAAAATCATGTGGGTCATTGAGATTTATAATACTTATTTTCAGGACAAATTAATGAAATGAATCCACTTACATAATATTGTTTAAAAAAAATTATCATGTATAATTTCTGTGATATCAATATACTTCATTGTATTTGTGCATGTAATATATTTATAAATAAATGGGGAATGTGTCCCATGACACAGATGATGCCCCAAATTGCTAACGTATAAAGTTAGAAAGGGACATAACTGAAGAACAGTAAAAGTGACGCTACCCAAAAATGTTCATGATCTGAGGTTTGTGGTACATTATAATAAGTATTGTGTGTAAGTTTCCTAACATTTGGTTGAGGCCAACTTAAGTTAGAGAACTGAAACTTAATAAATAGAGGTTTTTTTTCATTTATAAAGGGGCATAACTTTAGAATGGTTAAATTGAGGACCCCAAAATTCAAACTTGATCTGTGTTTAATGGTAACAAGCATTGTGTATAAGTTTCATAACATTTGGTTGAGACAAACTTAAAGGAAGATGTGGTGTGAGTGCCTATAATGAGATAACTTTCCATCCAAATAACATTTTATTAATTTAAAAGTAAACCATTATAGGTCAATGTCAGTGGTATGATTGCCAATATGATGCAGCTACCCAACAGAGTCAGAAGGTTGGAGTTATACAACTTTTATTCACTGTGCAGCCTTCAACAATGAATGTATTCACTATAATAAATAAGCATTAAATGACCCAAGCATGACAAAAAATGAAATAATTAAAAATGACATAACCAACTGCTGCATTTAGGCTAAAAAAATATATATATATGGAAAACAACAGAGTTACAGGCTCATGACTTTGGGTTACAAGCAATAAAAAATGTTGTGGGTGCACAACCCTACCTGTAAACATAATGGTAAACCAGGAAGTGTAACATCACAACATATCTATTCACATCTCTATTATAATATTGAACCTGTCCTTTGCATTATGTAAATCAGTTCAGACCATAAACAAAAATGATATAAACAGTTCACACCAAATCCATGAAATTATGAGGTAGAAGAGGGGTGTTCAAAATTCCAAACCCAGGAGAAAGGGGAGGGGGTGTTCTTATCATATGTGAATGTCCCAATTCAAATGTATAACTAGTCGAAAAAAGGGGGGTTCCAATACCTAGAAACCTCACCCTTTTGTCAAGTTTTGATCAACCCATTCCTCAACTCACTAAACCTTCACCCTCTTCTGATATTTTGACTGTTTTGGATTTCTGATGTGCATGATACTGTAGATTTGATTCATGGCTGTGTCTGGTCAAGGACTTGTAAATTATTCACACTATACAGCTATAGACATATATGTTTACCACATTCTTGTTCTGATATGCATGTAGTATTTACCATTGGAATTACACACTATCTATTGATCTGTCTTCATATTTTGTATGAAATGATGACAATTGTCATGATACAAATGTACTATATCGCAGATCAAATTTATTCAGTCATAGTGTGTTAATTTATGTTTTTTGATCGAGTTCTTCTATGTTGTGATGTATGTTATGCTATTGTTTCAGAAAAAAGGAGAAGGTTTGGTACCATTAAAACGCTTAATCCCGCTGCAAATGTTTGTACCTGTCCTAAGTCAGGAATCTGAAATACAGTAGTTGTCGTTTGTTTATGTAATTTATACATGTTTCTTGTTTTTTATATAGATTACACCATTGGTTTTCCCGTGTGAATGGTTTTACACTATTAATTTTGGGGCCCTTTATAGCTTGTTGTTCGGTGTGAGCCAAGGCTCTGTGTTGAAGGCCGTACATTGACCTATAATGGTTAACTTTCATAAATTGTTATTTGGATGGAGAGTTGTCTCATTGGCACTCACACCAAATCTTCCTATATATATTCATTCATATTTTTTATGTCAGGGCCTTTTATTGCCAATAATACGGTATGGGTTTTTCTCATTGTTGAAGGCCTGATGGTTGCCTGTTATTGTTTGCATCTACTTAATTTGAACTTTGGTGAATATTTGTCACATTAGCACTGACATACCCCATCTACTTATTTTTATAGCAAAATTTCTAGTGAACTAAATATTAAAATATCACCTATTAGAAGTCTTCCTGCAAGATTGATCTACACTGGTGTAGGTGTTTTCAAAACCTAATGACAAAAAATTAAACCTCAATCCAGTAAGAGAATGGAAACAAAAAATTCAGCAATTTTCCATTTGGAAAGGGGCATGTTCATTCATTTTTTTATGTAAAAAAGGCTGTTAGTTTTCTCGTTTGAATTGTTTTACATTGTCATTTCGGGGCCTTTTATAGCTGACTATGCGGTATGAGCTTTGCTCATGTTGAAGGCCGTATGGTGACCTATAGTTGTTAATTTCTGTGTAATTTTGGTCTCTTGTAGACGGTTGACAATCATATCACATCTTCTTTTTTATATGACTCAAGAATGATAAAAGTGATGCCAGCAAAATTCTTTGATCTGTGTTTTGTGGTAATAATCATTGTATATAAGTTTCATAATATAATAATAAAGTTAGAGTTAGAGAACGGAAACCAATTTCGGGTCATAAGGACGGACAAGGGTAAAACTTTATGCCCCCTCTGTTCAATGCTGTTGTGGCAGGGGCATAAAAAATAAAAGACATCTACATGTAGATTGTATTTAATTTTAATCAAGAGAAAAACTTTAACCTGCACTGAAAACCATATACACTGTATATGAAGGCACTTGTTACAAATACAATAAACAGTTTTTAAGAAAAAAGGTTAGAAAATATATCACATTGTATTTCCATGCCAAGGCACCAAAATTTAGGAAAAATTTTACATAATATCACAGATATATTGTTTAAGTTCATGCAGAAATGCACAATAGAAATAACTATGATAAATGCCACAAAAGGAATGCCTACTTCATTATCAAATGAACATAATTTAAACCTTTTAGCATCTGTTTAGTGTCCACAAACATGCCAAAAGTAAAATTAATCATTATAGAACAAGCCATTTATACAACTGAACATGTCAATGTACATTTAAAAATTTAAAAAAAATGCCTGTATTTTTAAAACTTCAAAGAGTACAGTCATTGATAGTGTCCTGTTATAAAAATGTATTCATTGATATATTAAATATTCATGGCTTATGGTAAAGAAATATTTTTGAAATTGATGGTGTGGAAAAAACTTTACTTTCAACATTTCTTAATCAACTGTCTTTAACTTTATTTTAATTTCTGCTTTTAAAATCAAACTCAGATAATTCAGAAAAACACCTTTTAACAATTAATATGTTATGTTATAAAAAAGGTTGTACGCTAGCTAAAATGTTTATTGTGTATATCACAATGTATATAGGCAGGTGTCATACAATGACAGTCTTACAGAAAAAAACATATCTACTAGAAAAAAATATTACACAAACATTATGAACATGACACATGTATCATATATGCATGTGTGCATGAAATTCACATACATGTACTTTGGCTTCTTGCTCAAAGTTGTAATAAAAAAAATATCCAACCTGGGATTTAGTCCTTAGTTATAAGTAAAAAATAAACATACATCTAACATTTCTAATGCGTAAACTGTCAAAAAAATTGTTGCATATATCATTGTATATCTTGTAACTTTTCATCAGCTTTCATGGCTTTATAAGGAAAATGTAAATCATGTTCTGACATATAAAATCAATGATACTCTTTTTTTAGATGACAATGAAAAAATAAATAAACATACATGACAAATATGCATGATATGTGATACATGTACATTATCAATGGTACAGAAACAATTATCATGTCAAGTTAAATACTGTTAATGTACATCTATCGTCATTGTATAAGTTACAGTACTTACATGTACTTATTTATGACAATCTGACATAAAATATTTAAAATTCAACCAATAAAAGCTCTTTGGAAATGATATTTGGAACAAATAACATAAATAAACCTCAACTCAAGTGACTGTGTATAAGACATGAAATATATACAAACAATACTTATCTTCATCATGTTTATGTACTGTACATGTAATGAAGAGTTAACTCTCTGTTTGTCTTTAGTTAGTATAAATTATAATCAGTGCATAGTAATCTAATATACCATGTATACATCTTGTACATTGTAAAATATATTTCAATCATGGCATGGAGAATCAACATAATTCATGCTTCTGAAATAAAATATAAACAATTGCAAATAATTAAATAATCATGATAATGGACAGTTAGAGCTCAGACATAAATAAGTCTGAATTTGCTTTTGACTCATAGAGGTCTAAATTTGTAAGTTTTAGGATTTGTCTCCCTTATAATTATTGCAAGACAAAATACGACTAAAATAAGTCAAATACTGTTAAGCAAGAAATAATTGACAAGAATCAAAAAGTTGCAAATGTTGACTCCTACAACATGTACAAGTCGATCATAAGTTATCAAAATTGGTTAACTTCAAGACCCACGCATATTTATAAAAAGGTCATGCATCTAAATCAAATAATGACAACATTGAAAGACGATGCTTTGTCTTCTATAGAAAAATATGAATGAGAGTCTAAAAAATCGGAGATAATGTTAATTATCCTTACAAAACAACCACCTGGAACCACACTAAATGAGGTAAAACATCTGTGTTTAGTAAGGATGTTCAATTAAATAATTAAATATAGATAGCTCAAGTCCTTGTGAACTCTCAGACAGGTTTTTGCTGTCATACATGTAGGTGGTGTACTTTGGCCACCAAGTAAAATTAAGTTTTTTCATCAACATAAATAGACCTAAACAAGTCTGTCATTTTCTGACTTAAATAAGTCTAAAATTGAAAACACATTTTATAATCATGATAATAAATACATGTTTTGACTTCTTTAAGTCAAAAACAAAAATGGACTTGTTTATGTCTGAGCTCTGACTGATGGAATGGGGGAGATTTTAAATAGTACATAGGCATGACAGGTACATGTTCATACATTTTCTTATATAATAATTAAAATACAATGCTATATATGTTGAACAAAATACATATATACATGTAATACAAGTATACTTTCATTTGTAATATTATGCATGTAATTGTTTTTATATTAATTTATTAATACTATTTAATTTAATACACTTTAATCATTATAATATCCAATTCATTAAAGTTAAAGATTGTCAGTTGTCAAAATACAAAAATTGTACATCATATACATCCATCAAATATTATCAAGGATATCTTTTTAATTTAATACATTTATTTCTGATTCATTTAAATTGAAGATTGTCAGTTGTCAGAATACATCTTTTAGCCATTCCATCTAAAAACTCTCACTTCAGCGAACTGTTCACCGACAAGTAAAACAGCAATGTCCCCTTTATGAGTCACTGCTACATTTAAAGGCTTTGCTTCATTTCCTATTGCGTCTGTATCTTCAATAAGGCACTTGATATGTCTTCCCTTTTTGTCAAAAATTTCTACTCTGAAATTTCCTGCATCAGCCACTATAATGTTATTGTGACTATCTGTTGCAACTCCCATGGGACAGGAGAGTTGACCATGACCTTCACCTGTGATGCCGAACTTATGTTTAAATTCACCCGTACTGTCAAACACCTGAATACAGTTATTTCCACAATCAGAAACGATAATGTGGTTTTTCTGATTGATGGTAATAAAGTTTGCAGAAAGAAATCTTTTCTCTCCAGAACCTTTACTTCCAAATTTAGTTGAAAATTTTCTCTTGTCAGTGAAAATCATTATTGTGTGACTTTCTAAGTCAGAAATAACTATTTGATGACTACTATTTATAGCTATACCACTAGGTTTGGCAAATTTATAAAATTCACCAATGTCTTCTAAAAGTTTTCCGTCCATATTATAAACTCTCATAATTGATGAACCAGCATTTGCAACAGCTACAAGAATATTTCCATCTCGCATAAAAGTGAGCCCACTTATCTTGCAATTCATACAAGTGATTCGGCTTAATAATATTCCGGTATTCGAAAAAACAAGTATTCTTGAGCCACTTCTATCAGATATTGCGTATTGGCCAGTTTGACTAATGGCTAAATCGTATGGCTTATGAAAGTCTATCAAGGTACCTCCAAACTGTCCAAACTTCAGTATCATTTTATCTCCTTCAACAAACACATAGTCTTTTTTCTCACTGTCAGAACGTTGAAGTGCTGGGTATAAATATGAATCACCACTTGCCCCACTTTGGTCTGTAAATTGACTGTTATTAGGTTCAGAATTTGGGTTTATTGTTCTAGGAGGGGCCGGACGTGCCGGGGTCGAAAGAGCATCCAACAAACTTTTGATATGAAAGTTATCGGGGAAAGATTCAACACCACCCGCGGGAATCTGTATGATTTGCTTACATTCAGGGCATGGAAAATTGCCAACTTTGTCAAAATTTCTGCCGAATATATATCCCCTGATGCAATTTTCACAGAAAGTATGCAAGCATGATAGCGCTTTCGGGTGATCATAGTTTCCTAAGCAGATGGCACACGTTAAATGGTCGTCTTTTATCTTTGAACGTAAAGTTTTCTGTGGAACAGTTTGTCCCTGACTGAAAGATGCCATGTTGTTTGTGTTTAGAAATGAGCTTCAACTTCCGCCGTTAGTTTAACCTCCCTATAAGAGGAAGTCTTGTTGTTAATGAATACTAAGCGATGTTTTTACAAATTTGACACTTCCTTTAATAATTTGAACAATGAAAATCCCCATATATAATTTCATGTTGACTAATAAGCCATAGAAATAGACTATAAATATAAGTAACATTTAGGGAGGTAAATAGATTTTTTACCGTTACAATATGACTAAAACCCAACATGTTATGACTATGAAGATATAGCTGAAGACCAAAGCTGAAAAACAAACGACACGTACCTAGTTGTGAATTTATGTCATGTCATGGATTTGAGTTGTCTAAATAATTATTATGTCTTGGAAGATAATTAATTTTTGTTTCTGTTAAACTTATTTTGTAGTGATACCTGTAAAAAGTCATATATATTTTTTCATTTATCATATATTTAGCCCATTTGTATAAGGGAAAAAGGGGGTGTGGAGTGAGGGTCCAGTGTAAGGTTGTATACGATAAGTTAATTAATAATTGTTTGCTTTTTTGCCTTAAATAAGGATCTGGAGGTTTTTTTTATTTTGGGGAAATAGTGCAATTTTGAATGTAAAAAAATAAAAGCAATATATAGAAAAATAAAGAATAGAGATTAGTGAATGCATAGATATATATTAAAGCTTAAGAATAGAGGAAGAAGTGCAAAGTTTTTATAGAATATCAGGTGTAAAACTTCATGATAAGCCAATGGTGCGAAGCTACCATCTGAGGGATTATGACTGAACGCCTCTAAGTCAGAATCTCGCCCAAAAATTTAACGATACTTTATGCATCTAGGCCTTGGGAGGCAACGATAGACGGGCGACGGACCTACCTAGGTGTCCCCGGTGGTAAAGCCACAGATGGTTTTCTTAATAAGGTATACAAAATTTTTTAGAAGTTATATTATGTTGGTGAATTCTGGAACGTATAGCTATGCATTTGTAATGTTCCAAGGTGGATTGAAAACTTTTCTACAAACCATATTGCATGCATGTGCACTTTTAAATTGGTAAAATATATTTAAGCGATTTTGTTCCATCCTCAAAAATAACATGCTAAACAGTATATTAATTATCAATTATCTTTATAAAGAATGACACTTTTAATTTATGTTGCATTTAATTATTAAGGAATCAGATGTTTTCATTAAATTTATATTGTTTCAGGTACTGGATCTGGTGTTGGTACATTTATATTGAATTTGTTGGAAGAAGACTATCCTGATGTATATAGGTAAATAGTGACTTGGATGTAGAGTTGTCTCTTTGGCACTAGTACTTATACAACATCTTCCTATATCTAAGGACTATAAGATGAACTAAGAATTTTATATATTTGTTTTTTGTTTGTGTGGATTGCTGTTTTATTTATTTATCTGTCTCGGTTGGCTGAAGTTGTTTCTGATCAGTGACTTATTCAACCAATGTTTTTTCCAAATACTCATTAAAGACTCATTAAATGTCTTTTGGATTTTTTATGCACCATTTATGGTAGTTTTTGATGAAGTTAAAGTCCCATCAACTTGAAACTTAGTACACATGTTCTCTATGATATGATCTTTCTAATTTTAATGCCAAATTAGAGTTTTAACCCCAATTTCAAGGTTCACTTACTCACCGTGTATTATCAGTACACCGGATATAGGTACTAACCAAGCGGGCATGATCGATTTTGACCTTACAAGGTAAAGAACATCTTTGTTTTGCTTTATCAATATTCAATGTACATTTCTCAACATTTGAAATTCCTGCTCCCAAATAATTTTTGCATCGATTTTTTCCTATTCATAAAACAATTTTGATATTCAAATAAGAACAATTAACTTGTTCATGCGCAAATAGTTGTGAAAGTCAACAGACACTTTCAATTTCGATACAGTAGTTGAGACATTTGCATGTTTTATCTGAAAGAAACCTTATACAGGGCAACAGTAATGGTTACCCATCATAAACCTACTTGTGATTACTCATTCCTTGAAACTGTTTTGATAATAAACGAGTATGAAAATAAAGTTTTTGTGTACGGTGTACAACAACTTAACTATACACCGTACATAAGGATTTATGTGGTCAGCTAAACACCGTACACAACGCTTCTTTAGGGATAAAATATTGAAAAATAACATATGTATGAAAGATTTCAATGCCAATTATTGAAACAGCTATACTTATTACACACACACGTTGACCTTCTATCAGAAAAAGAGTTGCAATGAATATAGAATTATGTTGGATGAGACGAGGGCCAACTTCTTTTACAAGTATTTGCACATGCTTTTTTTGTTTTGGGAAAATAATGAGACATCTCTAATCATTAACCTACGACCAAATCATTTCCTAAAACAGCAGTTAGGTTTAGATTGAAGTACACATTGATATTATGTGAACAAAACAAAGATTTTTCGTTACAGTGTAAGATCAAAATCGCTCACACCCGCTTGATTAGTATCTATATCCGCTGTACAATGATACACAGTGTTACTGAACATAGAAAATGACATTGCCAGTGGGTCCTCCATTTATTATGGACACATTCTTGTTTTAAACAATATGTCATTTTTCCAAAATCAACAAATTACAGTTGTATTTAATATATAGAAATATTGGAATTTTAAAACAAGAAAAACTTGTAAAAGAACTTTCCTTAGATAGAGCTTACAGGCTAAGAACATAGTATTAAAATGCAAATTACCCTTCTAATTAATATTTGGATTCAACATTTTGTTTATTTTTAACCTATGAATTTTTTTTTTTTATGTGAATACTTTTGAGCATATATTTATAATGAAGTAAAAACTATCTGTTGGCAGATTTGTAACAGCAGTTTATCCCTCAGCAGAAGATGATGTTGTTACCTCCCCTTACAACAGTGTTTTAGCCATGCATCAGTTAACAGAGAAAGCTGATTGTGTCTTGCCTGTTGAAAATCAGGTTGGCAAATTAATTCCTTGATATCAGGTGACAGTTAAGTCATAATTTGTTATTTCAGCTTTAAGTATATATATATATATATATATATATAGATTGCCTAACAATGTAATTTTAAAATTACATTGTTAGGCAATCTATAATTTTATTTGTGTAATTGAATTAATCTCTGTACTGATTAATCCACACTCCCATAGATTTGTATGTCATGTGCTGCTATTTATAGGCACTTATATATATATATATATATATATATATATATATATTTCTGGTTTACTTAAGCACTGACCAATTGTCTTTTGTGGGGTTATGTTTATCTTAGAACAGGTTAAAAGTCTGAATACACCATGCATGTAGTTCTATAAGAGGGGGCTTGGTCACCATGCCCAACTCTACACCCACCTATGTAGTAAGCTATGAAAGCATTTAAAATTTCTTATTAATCACACATTTACCGAGGTGATGTATAGGAATGGTTAACATGTATTACTTTGGTTGTTAATTTACAACTATCAGATAGTCTTAGCTTTTTGCCAATCAATAAATTACTAATTGCACCAGTTCCTTATACTGTAAAAGTTGTATTGTTAATGGGAAAACAATTTTAGTTGATTTCTTGGTTTCTTCTAACTACTTAAATTAATTTTGTACCCAAAAAAAACTTGTTTTCTATTTAGTCTACAAAAAAATATTATGGCCATGAATCCGCTGTGTTTTCACAAACCAGCAACATTTAATTAGAATACTTTCACAGAATTCTATTGTTTAAATTAGTTTCTGATTAGTTGTATGTTTAGAAAACCAATAATTCATGAATCTAGACTATATTTCAGTTGAGTTAATTTTATGTTTTGTCTCTTTTTTTCAGGCATTAATGGATATTGTTAACAAAATAGGTGAGGCCATACCCTCGGCTAGAACCGGTAAAAAGACATTCTTCCCTACAGATGTGAAGGCAGGAAGTGCTATACATACAGGAGATGGTGGACTGACCAAGACATCAGAGGAAAAACCATTTGATAGCATGAATAATATAGTTGCAAATCTTCTCTTGAATATGACAAGGTATTGGTTTGATTGATTGTTTGTAAGTGTTTAAATAGATATAAGAAGATGTATTATGAGTGCTAATGTGACAAATCTCTCATCGAAGACACAATTTGTAAAAGTGAACCATAATAGGTCAAATTACAGTCTTCAACACGGAGCCTTGGCTCACACTGAAAGCCTATTCCAATCTTAGACTTTAAATGGTGGCTAGATTTTATTTATTTATGGAGGAAGACATAGTTCTGGTTAAGAACAACCTAACCTTGGCAGGGAAAATTAGTTAGTCAATCAAGATTGAAGTTAAACGCATCTTTACCATTAGAGTTTCAAGGTATTTTAAAGTATAACATGGTCTCTAGATGACAACAGGACAAAACATACAGTAGGATTTTTGTTTGCTTCATATTTTTTTCACAAAATTAAGGAATAACATATTTATATAACTTGTTTATTCCAGTAGAATGTGTACTTATCATTCTCAATAAAAAGATATGTTAGTTTTCCATAAGCCTTTTCTAACCAGTGGTGATGATTTATTTTTAAAAGTTGATTACTTGTTGATGTATTGATATAGGAGAAAAAACATGCGCACAAACATGTTTAACCCCGCCGCATTTTTGCGCCTGTCCCAAGTCAGGAGCCTCTGGCCTTTGTTAGTCTTGTATTATTTTAATTTTAGTTTCTTGTGTACAATTTGGAAATTAGTATGGCGTTCATTATCACTGAACTAGTATATATTTTTTTAGGGGCCAGCTGAAGGACGCCTCCGGGTGCGGGAATTTCTCGCTACATTGAAGACCTGTAGGTGACCTTCTGCTGTTGTTTTTTATTTGGTCGGGTTGTTGTCTCTTTGACACATTCCCCATTTCCATTCTCAATTTTATTGTAAAACAGGTGTCAAATCACTACTTGTGAATGTAACTTTGATAAAAAAAAATTGAATGTTTTTTTTTGTCAATTATTGGGGTTTAAATACTTGAGCGAGGTACATTTTGAAGATGAAACTCTGCATTATAAAAAATGTGCATGGTCAACACTTTTACAACCCTATGAAATTACAAAAGTAGCATTCAATACTTATAATTACATTTTTTAGCTAGGATCATGAAAACACAATTTCTATCAAGTTTTTCTTTAATTTACCTGTGCACTTTTTTGTTGGACCTAGAGTCATCATGAATGTTACATTTCATTATGTACTGAATGTTGATTTCAGAAGGACGCATCATGATTGCTGTTAGCCAATCAAAATAACATATCATAATGAAACATATACATGCAATGTTATTATTATAGAATAAACTTCATAAAATTTATTGGTGTACATTTATACTGTGGTATGGAGCAAAATCCTTGCAATTCACATGTTTCTCTTTAATCATGCTGATTGGAAGTTTCCTTAAATGGTTGTTTTATGATAATAATATAATAATGCATGAAAATTTAGCAATATTTAACAAATATTTTAATGTAAAATATGTCTTTGTGATGGTACAAGGGAAATAACTCTTGATTTATAGAAAAGTCTCTGTTCTGTTAAAAGAAATAATCTGTTCTCCTTGTCAATAGAAATTTTTAAATTTGTTTTATTTTTAAATGAAATGGATATGTAAAAGTATATGTTGGCGTATTACATCATATTCAGAACATAGATATAGGGAAGATATGGTGTGAGTGCCAATGAGACAACTCTCCATCCAAATAACAATTTATGAAAGTAAACCATTATAGGTCAATGTACGGCCTTCAACACAGAGCCTTGGCTCACACTGAACAAAAAGCTATAAAGGGCCCAAAAATAACTAGTGTAAAACCATTCAAATGGGAAAACCAACGGTCTAATCTATATAAAAAACGAGAAACGAAAAACATGTATAAATTATATAAACAAACGACAATTACTGTACATCATATTCCTGACTTAAGACAGGTGGAAACATTTGCAGCGGGATTAAACGTTTTAATGGTACCAAACTTTCTCCCTTTTTCTGAAACAATAGCTTAACATCACAACATAGAAAACCACACGATAAAATATCAATTAGAAGGTTTAACTCAATCAAAAAACATAAATTAACACACTATGAACGAATATATTTGATCTGATAACCCACATACATGTATGTAGTATACTTTTGTTGTGTAGGGGAATCTATAGTTTTAAAGATTATTAAAAAACAATAAATAGTTTGAACCATTAAACTGCATGTGTAAAATATCTTTATCCTGCAATTAGCAAACTATTTTTGCTTTATTTGCACATGTACAAATAAAGTATCCTTTTACTCCACTGCCATGTTAAGCAAGCGGTTATATGAATATTTATGTTTCCTAACCAGTTCATTTGGGGTCCTCTTAGCGGTCCGCATTTCAACCATGTCGATTTCTTTGAGAAATTTATTGGAGTAGTTTCAGGATAAACACAATATATGTACATTGTCGGAAAATATGTGAAATTTATTTGTACTCGCTATGAAACAGGAGAAAAGCTTGTGGAGCCTAGCTTTTTGTCATTTTTCTAAAGATCATAAAAATAAATTTTATATATTTTATATATATAAATATATTTGTTATATTTCTTGATACAGTTCTTTTTTTTTTAGTTCTGCAAGATTTGAAGGATCATTGAATGTAGATTTGAATGAAATCACCATGAATTTAGTGCCATTCCCAAAGTTACATTATTTAGTGGCAAGTCAGAGTCCCCTTTACACATCTGCAGATGTCCACTTGCCACCCAGAAAGTAAGTAATGTATGTTGTGGAGATAAGTTAGATCGAAATCAACCTTATATACATGAAGTTTAAGGGCATATGATACAGTTTTGATCCTGTATTTACAGTTTGATGAAAATTTTCATATAGGCTATTTTTTGCCTGATTAAATCAAATATGTAATAGAAAATATACCTTCATGCAGTGATCGGGAACAGGGGCGTAGCTAGGCAATTTTTGATGTGTATGCAATGCCGGAGAAGGAAGTTATACGACAGGGGATCTGGGGGCCGCTCAAGGCCCGCAGAAGCTCTGGGGTAAATGGTGCAAAATCCTGCATTCTCGCAATTTCCGAGGACTTAAAATGACCTCACAGAAATCTTACTTTTAGGAGAAACAAGTCAACTTTGGAAATAAATAATCAGAGAAAAACAAAGAAACCCGTACTGTTGGCTTAACAATTTGTTTTTTTTCCCTTATGTGTAGTGGGTTAAAATGGCTTTATTAGGTATATTTTATTTGTTACCTAATCATGCTGAACCCACTTTACATTAGAAAACAAACTTATTTCTAGCCAACACTGTGCAACTTAAATGGTATTTTTTTATTGAGAAAATACACAAATAAAAATTCGAATCACATATATCTTTATGTTTTATTTTATGAGTGAACAAGCAGTGTTTTTCAGCTTTTTTTTTCTCTCAAAGTTAATTCGGAAAAACCAATTTCCTTTCTTTTTTTCTACTAAAGATGTCCAAAACCGTGTCTGCTTTAAAAAAAATTCTCGGTATATGTTCAAAAGACCGAGTCCAGATAAACGATTCGTTTTCATTGTATTTCTCAAGTAGGTCTTCACTCTTCTCATGGTACTAAAAGACCGTTCTGTCGTTGCCATCGCGACCGGCATACGACGGACGGACCAACAGACAGACGGACGGACAGACGGATGCACAGACCAGAAAGCACAATGCCCATCTATTATGGTAGGTAGGGCATAACAAAATCAAATCAATTTTTTTTCTTCACCAATATTTAATAAAATTTAAGATAAAATTCTAAAAATTTGCTAGTTAGTAAAGGTTAAAAATGGTAATAAAGGGTGGGGTTGGGATGATGGATCAGTACTTCGCGAAAAAAAGTTTTTTTTTATTCAAATCAAGTAAGGATTACGAAAAACAAAAACTTTAAAACTGAAAGCATGGAAAACACGCACTTTTATTTAAATTTGGGAACATGTAACTTGTTGAACGAAAGAGGCACCCGTCTTGCACTATTAAAAATTTAAAAAAGTGAAAACACGTTGAACGTCAAATGAAAAAAAAGGTGAATACAGTTGCACGAAAATTACCCTTTACCACCCCCGTTAAACTTAAGTTGGACTAGACTGTTTAAGACTTATACATACCTCACAGGAAATTCATAAGAATGAATTGATGTCCATGGTCTCATAAGAATGTCATATTTTATTTCATCAGTTATTTTGGAATCTTCAGAAAAGATGTCAGGGTAAGGAGGCATAGAAGACGTAACAATTGTGTTTTGACACCCGGAGGACTCATCCATTTTAAATTGTTTGCATCAGCAACAGAATTACTATGCTGGTTTCGTAAATGAAAAGGGAAGACTAGTTTTCGGAACGGAATATAGCTACAAAGTGTCCTATAACATATTTGGATATTTTTTTTTTTATTAACTTCATTACTTTGATTTTGTTCTTACTAGATTTACCATATTTTTATTTTTGTGAAATTTTCGATGTGTACGCAACTGCGTTTTTGCGTACGGGTTGCTACGCGCCTGGGGAAGGACGTGCACCCTGCGCCTATAGCGCATATTGACTAGAAATGGCGCATACAGTGACACATGTAAGCGCCCACGTGGCGCACGATATTTTTCACTTCGTTTCAAAACGTTTAGATATTGTCAAATGAATTTCCGATTGTGTTCCGTGCCGCCATGTGTGTGTACACAACTGTGTAATGTTCCTCCAATAATAGGAGCACCTATATCTTTTGGGGACATCTCGGGTGTTTCCCCATGATAATAGAACCATGCGATTTATCATCTCGGGTGTTTTCCTAGAATTCTAGTCAAATCGGCACTTGGTTAAATCGGCACCTGGTCAAATCGGCACCGGGTATAGTCAAATCGGCACCTAGTCAATTTGGCACCTGGTTAAATCGGCACCCGATGTAGTCATTTCGGCACCCATGTTAGATATGTTTAATACATGTTCTGTTTCAGTTTTTTGAACAAACAAAAAATAAACAAAGAAGGGGTAATCCATATATTGACATATTTACATTTATTGTGTTTTTGGGTGGGTGTGGGGTGTTTCTATCTCGGGGGTACTCTTTCTACAAACAAGGTCATAGGATGTGCCCCTGGAATAGGTCACCTTTTCAAGCTTGAAAATATGTGAATAGGTCAGGAAAACTATCAAAAATATATGATATCGTTCAACGTAATGTGTATTCAGAGTATTGGATATTCTTATGCATGTTTTAACCAGTTGAACATTTTGAATGATTGTTGGTTTAATGCTGATTGAAGTTTCCTAAAAAAAAAACCCACCTTAATTGCTACTTAGCATGCTTTATTTGATAATATCATGAAAGGGACTCGTCGTTTTCCTTTGTATTGTTGTTATATTCTCGTAATTAAACAACAGCTTGGGTATTTAAGGGCTTCATTGTTTTATTAAGTTTTTGAAGAAAAAACAGCAATAGCTACCTGTAAATAGTTAAAACAACAAAAATGTTAATTAATTTATGTAACTGATAAATCTAGGACTTCATTTTTATCAATGTATCTAATTATTTAATCCTGTCAACGTATATGTGTTCCACCTAACTAAAGTTCCAATGGAAACTTTGTTATAAACATTGTCATAATATCTATTCCTGTTAGAACAAATATTCTATACCATTTATTCCGTTAGGAACATATACTGTAATATTTATTCCTAATATTATGAAAGAACTTCCAGTCCGTGACAATCCAACCCCAAAACAATTAAAAATAGAAAGATTAATAGATATTTGGAATTGTTTATATATGTATATCTTATCAAATATTATTGGATGCCGAATTGACTTTAATTTGGTGCCGATTTGACTAGATGCCGATTTAACCAGGTGCCGATTCCACTTTTTCTATGGGTGCCGATTTGACCAGGTGCCGATTTGACTTGTACCCGTTTTCCTATTGTAATAATAGAACCATGCGGTCTAACTGATAACCAGAAAAACGTAATTAACCATCATTCATGATATATTTTTTTTATAAACAACTTTAAATTTGTGAAATTTGGCTAGTACAGACGAGATTTAACTCTAATAATAATCTCATTTAGTTTAGCTCGATATTATTTCGATTGAAGAACCCCAAAGACTTTTTAGGAATATAGTTTTTGTCTCCATAAAAGACGCTTAACTGTCCTTGTCATTGTTTTGGTCTTTGGCTCGTTTTGATATTTTGTAAACATGACTTCAGCGATTTGTTGTTTTGTTCTATGAATTAATGGTACTCTATACTGTTATTCTTGTCACCGTGTTGAAGTTATAATAATACAAGAAGTGCAGAGGAAATGCCTGAAATGTCCTCTGATACGGTATCGACGAAGACCCAAATTTAATGTACAAAAAAAAAACCCAACATGAACATGAACAAGGCAACAGAACCAGTTTAAACATTGTAAATAAAGGTTAACTTAAATATTGTTGGGGTTGGAAGAATTTATTGTATATTCATTGAAATTGAAATTACAAAATCACAGGAACAATATCCATGATTTTATTTAAAATCATAAACTAGGTATTAAAGTACCAACACCTCTTTGCCAAAATATACTGATACTTTTTTTTTTTTACAGAAGTCAATTCAAATGGCCCACTCATTTGACAACATGGCCCATTATTTTTTTAAATGGCCCATTGAATTTATTTTTGAGGGGCCCTGGGCCCATAGTGAAAAAAACCTTCCAGATCACTGTTCATGTGCTACTTTTTGAGTTAACTGAGGTCGAAATTTCGTATATTTGCTCAAAATTCGGATTTGTGGCCGTATTTTTCCTCTCGAAAGAGAGACATAACTTTTTTGTTTTAAAAGATAAGCACAAATTGTTTTTTGTTAAAAAATTTAGTAATTTCTGTATTTTATAAGTATCATAAAAAATTATGCATTTTTTTATTCAGAAATAACTCATATTTATCAAATGGTCATGAATTGAGAAAAAAACGTCATTTTTTGCTGTATATATATCAAAATTAAAAAAATTGCACTATTTACAGTTTTATAAAATTTGGTCCACATAATCTCCCTGCAAAATGAACCAAAATGTTGTTTTAAAAATAAGGGTCCATGGACTCATTTTCAAATTAAATCAGTTTGAATGATAAAAATCAGTCGAAAAATGCATCTTTTCCCGATATGTCATAGTTTGATGTCGCGAAAATAGCATTTTACGTTAGCAACGTCAGTACCTTCTCTGTAACTGTATCGTATGCCCTTAATATATCTAATCCTATTTCTGGTTGATAAAGATCTCTATGCAAAGTATTTAACTGTTAGAAATTTGAGTTCTTTCCAGACTTGCATTAGACAGACCAAAACTCATCTGTCAGTTTGTATTTGAATGTTCCAAAAGCAATCAAAGTCTTATACATGTACATGTAGAAGTGCACTTGCTTAAGGAGGTAGACCTAGGTTGAGGGAAATAACTCTTAAAATCATCAGTACGTTTGTGTCAACCATTTTCAAAAATATATTCTAAGCTTCTAGGTTACAGAGATTATTTTCAATCTGTTTCAGGTAAATGCTTAAAATACATTGATGAACTTGACTTTTACAAACGCTTAACTGATATAAAGAGTTATCTCCCTGAACCAAGGTCTACCCCCTTAAGGTAGTTTCTATTCACCGCAGTAAATTTATTTTTATTTTTATATATATCTAGCACATTCCTAATACAGTCTGTTCAACCAGGGCTAAGCTTTCTCATTCAATTGATTAGGAATATATATCAAATGAAAGAATAAAGCATTAATTGATATAGAAATACCTACATTTAGCTGCAATAAACTCTTATATGAATAACACATTTTTTAAATAATTCCAAAAAAATTAGATAAACTAGGGATATACAAAAAAAAAGTGGTTTGAAATTTATTTTAAATATCAATTTTAATTTTTCAGATACAAAAATGTATTTTTTATTTTGTAGATTAGATCAAATGTTTTCAGATGCATTCTCAAGAGATCATCAATTACTGCGGGCAGATCCTAAACATAGCCTTTATTTAGCATGTGCCTTGATGGTACGGGGAAATGTAGAAATCTCAGATGTTAGGAGAAATATTGAAAGGTACCATAATAGGATGGCAATTAGTTATGATACTTTACAAATCAGGCTCAGCGTATCAGTCTAGTACAAGTCAGGGCTAATATTCTTAATTCATTAACATGTTCTCATCCTGAATATGCATATTAATGTGCCACTTGACTTTAGTCCTAAGTCAGGACCCTGTAATTCAGTGGTTGTTGTTTGTTGCTGTGTTACATATTTGTTTTTTTCGTTTATTTTTTAATGCAAATAAGGCCGTTAGTGTTCTCGTTTGAATTGTTTTACATATCGGGGCCTTTTATAGCTGACTATGCGGTATGGGCTTTGCTCATTGTTGAAGGCCGTACGGTGACCTATAGTTGTTAATGTCTGTGTCATTTTGGTCTCTTGTGGATAGTTGTCTCATTGGCAATCATACCACATCTTCTTTTTATAATTGGGCCTCCATCCATTACATCAATTATGATAAGATTTTACCAAAAAACTTCTTATGTTGATTTGTTGATGTCTTAATGTAATATTGTTGAGAATTGCTTTTTATTTGTTATAACAAAACATTCTGCACTGACAAAAACAAAGAGAAATAGAAAATTCATTACCAAAACAGTCTTGAAAAAATCAACTTGATTCATGTATCATGTCTTCTAAATAATATAGATAGATACTTTTATATTAAAGTACAGCTTGGTATATGGACGTGAAATTAAGAAACAATTCATGGGGGCTTGAATATATCATGATTTTACCATGGGTTGGCCCTTTATGACAAATATTTTACCCTGAGCAATAGAGAGGGGTAAAATATAAAGGGACAACCCGTGGTATTATTACGATATATTCAAGCCCCCATGAATTATTCCAATTCTAATAGGACAAATAAGGCAAGTCTTTGAATCTAAGCAGGTAGCTCATTCATAAACAATCATATTATGTGGGAGTATGATTGGAACAGCCCAAAAATATTTTGGGACCCTATTATGCAGAAAAATGGTTTTTTTCCGGTTTTCGGTCATAGGACGTTTAAAAGAGGAGCTATATGTAGATAAAAATTTATGAATGCAAAACTATTAATAAATCTTCTGAATATAGTAATACATAAACAACACATTTGTGATACAGAATTTACTCAAAATTGTCTAAAATCTGCTCTTCGGGTCTGGGCAGAAACAAACTTCTTTTACTTTGTCAACATTCACACTGATATCCCGATGAATATGCAGTAATGTTATGTAACTGTTGTTTGTTCATTGTTGATTGTACATTTGTTTTCAGTTACATACGTGAGGGGGAATAGGACCTTTATTGGGACTCCGGGATCGGGAGTTTTCAGCTTGGGATTTCGGGATTGACCCTTTTCGGGATCCGGGAATTCTTTTTTTCGAATTTCGGGACCTCAGGATTTAGTGTTTTTAAGCCTAGGATCTCGGGATTTCATGTTTTTAAGCCCGAGATTTCGGGATCAGGACTCCTCATATCCCCCCTCATACATAGTACCGTGACTGATAGATCTCAGGGCCATCATGGCATGGCAGCACACGAGAGATGTTATAAACCAGGGTACGTGTTCGGCATGGAGCGACCTCCCAATTGAATTCGTCAAAATTACATGCCAGGTCAGTTTCGTATGTTTCAGACAATATTGAGATTTGTTCGTTTGTAATATTTCCTACAACACGATGAAGCAGATACAGTGCAAAGAAGCTATTTTCTGATAACTTGACGCGACTCCACTCTTCAGTTCCTTTATCATATGGTCTATGAACGCAAAAAATAATGAGACTTTCCAATACTGTTTTGGCGTGGTTGCAGGGTGATTGGCTCCGGTAGTCTGTTAACCACATCGCCGCGGCATATTTTCAACGATATCGAAGGGATCTGATAATTCTAATGCCCATTGGTACAACTCATTCCAAACTGATGAACTGTACATTGTAAAATGTGCTCCAAAACTACATATCTTAAGACTGAGTATTACAAATTCAAATCTTGTAAAAGATACAAGTTACCTTCCCCTTCCGATTTTGTCATAATCTCCAAATTTTATTTTATTTTGAAACCAAATCGTTTATTATTTAATGATATTTCATCAATTAAAAAAGTGACAACATAGGTGTTTCCTTTAACATTCAATTTATAAATTTTTATTTTGTCATTTTTTTTTGCAAGCCGAATCAATGTGCACGCAACTGCGGAGCTACAATCTTTTTCTGCATGACTCGAACAGCTTCATCAACACTTGTAACTAGTTTGTCAAACTAATATCCGGGATAGACGGAAAAGACACTGACAGTCTCTGAACGTTATACAAATATCATAATCATAATAGTCTTAGATAATTCATGCATCGCTCTGTCCAATTCCGATTGACCAACTCACCTCTCCCTCTTCTGTTTTTTTTTTGTGAAAACGACGTGGATGCACATGCTGTCGTGCCTCCGGGTAGCTACGCCCCTGGTACTCAAAGCGTTTGAAGTATGTCAGGTTAGAATACAATATTTTACAATTTTTAAGATGTATATACCATCCAGCCAGAGGCTTATGATGTATTGTCATTTATTTATAATATAAACACAATTTACAATGAAAGGTAGCAATACAAAATTAAAACAGTGTGCACATTATACATTTGATTTCTAAGAAGGAAATAGGTACATGTCACACAGATTTGAGGTATATGATATTTGAAACAATATTAATTGACACAATTTATGTATTTTCAGACTTAAACCAAACTTAAAATTTATCCACTGGAACCAAGAAGGTTGGAAGACAGGACTGTGTGCAGTGCCCCCTGTTGGTCAATCATATTCTTTACTGACATTAGCTAATAATACATGTATTCAACATTCCTTTACTGACCTCAGGGATCGATTTGTTAAATTATATAAACGTAAAGTAAGCATGTTGTTAATGTATTGTGTGGAAGTTAGATGCCGTAAATTTAGAAATTATTTTGAGGTTTTTATTATTGGGGAAAAAAAACTATTGGCTCAATTTATAACAATTAAACTTCTTATTGATGCCTGCTAATATTCATGTATAATACTGTTATATTACAATAATACACAAACAACCAAAAAAACCCAAATACAACCCATGTATACAAGAGTAAGCACAACTTAAAAGCACAGTTTTCAAAATTCTGTTAAAAAAGTAAAAAATAATTGTATAGGATTGGTTAATACCAATGTTTGCATTATTTGTGATATGTAAAAATAGCATTAAACTGATGCTGAAGTTCATATCATTGTCTGATAGCCATGTATTCTTTTTGGTAAATATATTTTCTTGTCATAAACTTTTTATAAACTACTTTTCTAAGATTCACAGTGGGTTTTTGTATGGCTTTTGATCATAGCTGTAGACTGTACAGTCACTTATATTAACTTTCATCATTTGACCTTTGTTGAATAGTTGAGCCATTGTCAAGCATATAACATCATAATATTTGATATTTAAGCGTTGTTTTTTTTTTTATCAAAATATACTTAAATAAAGGCAACAGTAATATACCGCTGTTTCGAAACTCATAAATCGATAGAAAAAAACACATATGACACAGAAACGAACTAAGCATTAGACAAAATCTGATGAGAATAACAAATATAACATCAAAACTAAATACATAAATAAAGCTTCTTTATGTATTTTATTTTATTTTTTCCAGGCTCATGTCCATCATTATACACATATAGAAGGAATGGAGGTATCAGACTTTAACCAGAGCTATGAATCTCTTAATACTCTGATAGATGAATACCAGGCACTGGAAAAACAAATGCATAACCCACCACCACCAGAACCAAGGCTTCAGATACTGACGTGACAGAGAATTAAATTGTGAATTTCATATTGTGTTGGGTGAATCATTGTTAAAGATAAAGTTGGCATGGCCTTTGAACATAGGTTTCATAGGAGTTTCTCACAGTCCAAAATAGAATTAATTTCAATATGACATTGATCGATTACTGCAGACATGAAAATGTTTTGTGGCAGTTTTATTTTTCAAAATTTTAATTGAAACAGGAATAATAAACTTTTGCATGCGTTTATTATTGCAATGGTTGACCAATTGATAATAATGTGAGGAAATTATGCATACAAATATGGGTTTAATATTTTTAAAGAATGCAATTTTTTTCATTTTTGTTACTTTTATTCTATCTCAATTTTTTCTATAAAAAACATTTCAATGATTTATGAGTTTTTACAGTAATTATTCATGGTTTAGGTTGATTTCCTGGAATGCATGTGACATCCATCTTGCTGAACTAGTAAACATTTTTGTAAGAAGGGCTACTGATGCCCTCCTCCAGTTGCAGTATTTTCTCCCTGCCTTTAAGACCCATTTGTGGCTGTGTTTTGTTCTTTGTTATGTTGTATGATTGCCTACTTTTTAGAATCACAAGAGACCAAAATCACACAGAAATTAACAACTATAGGTCACCGTACAACATTCAACAATAAGCAAAGCCAATGCAGTAGAGTCAGCTATAAAAGACCTAACAATGACAAATGTAAAACAATTCAAATGAGACAATAGCCAGATTAATGTACCAAAAAATTAACGAAAAAAAATATATGTATAAAACACAGCCACAAACCATATAAACCACTGAATTTTGTCTCTTTGACACACTCCCTGCTTCCATTCTCATTTTTATTAGATTCTGTGAGGGTTTGCTTGTAATTAAACAATGTGTTGTTAATTTGAAATAAAAAAAAAATGAAAATGAAAAGGGCCCTTAAGCATTAATGTCTGAGAGATCTGGGTTATTTCTGCAGATGCAATAACATTTGTAGCAACGAAGACAAACATATATAATGGGAAAAAGAAAAAAAAGGTATGATGTATCAATACATTACACAAGACATGCCCAAACCAAATGCTGATATCAACTGATATTCATATTAATGCCTCAATAGTGTTCCAACTCCAAACAAAAAATACTGGCTGACAAGAAAGTCAAATTATGATTAATTTAACTTTTATTGTACTAAGTTATAAGAAAATAAGGAGATGTGGTTTGAATATCGATGAGAAAACTAACCATTAAAGACATAACATGTGAACAGGTACATGATAAATTATTGAAATATTAGACTCCCAGGCCCAAATCAACATATTTTAAAACAAACTCATGTAAAAAGCTTAGACATATAGCTCTTCATTATAGTAAATGTGTAGTTACTACAGAGTAGAAAGAACTATACAGTTGCATTACATGTATCTCACGCGGTTCCATTGGTGTAAATTGAGTTTAGACCATGGCATTGTTTTGTCAGAATCTGTAAAAAAAAGATTGTTTTTCAACACTTTTACAGTTGTGACGTTGGAGGGTTCCCTAATGGTTTCCTAAGTGATTCAGTAACAGCCTTCCAAAAGAGGACTTCGCCCAAACCTCTTTGATACATGATAGGGCTTGCGCTATCTAAAAGTGTTCGTAGTCGCCTTGTCATATGTTTGGAATCAATGCTTTCTAACGTAATAAGCAAGACAACATCTCGTCCATGTCTTCGACGTCTTTCCTGAACCACGTCAACTTCCCATTGACACCATTCACTTTTCGCAAATTCATTCGATTTGACGATTACAACTTTCCAAGATCTTTCTAAATATTTGTCAATATTTTCGGTAATGGATTCGCCAACATCAAAATCTCTATGGTGGACGCATAACTTGACGCCCTCCTCTCGTTCCATTTTTACAAGAAAAGTTTCGTGAACCAAAGAACGATCTGCTTCACAATACACTACAAATGCGTGATGCTCAAAATCGTCGGCTTTCGGTAAAGGGATGTAACCTTTTTTTCTACTAGATTGTACTCGCCATAAACAGATATAGTTTTTAATGTTTGTTTGACATTTTACTCCCACAAAAATAAAAGTCACCATTATTATCCCAAAGGAAGATATACATATTGCCATGGTGTATAAGGGATTCCAGGGCGGACATGTCTTCTTTGATTCTACAAATTGCATTACAAACCGTCCAACAAATTTAGAAGGTTGGTGACATCTATATGCAAACGGGTATTGAAGAAATTTAGATGGTGTGCTTTTTAACATATCGCTGAACCATAAAAGGTTACAATCACACGTATACGGATTATTACTCAAATCTATGCCATCTACTGAACGTAACATATTAGGCGGAAATGAAGATTCATTCACAGTGTCAATTTGATTATTTGATAGAATAAGTCTTTTAAGGGATGTCATGTTTTGAAAAATGTCAGCACCGTTATTCCAGGCTGTGATTTTGTTTGCATCTAAACTAAGCACCCTTAACGACTTAAATTTGGAAAATACATATCTTGGAAGAATTGTAATTCTAGTTGATGCCAGTATCAATTTCTTTAATCTAACTAAAGGTGAAAACATGCTGTATACAATCATCTCATCTTTTGGAAAGTAATTATGAGATAAACTGAGAAATTCGAGATTTGGCGTTGATGCAAATATTGTTTGTGGGTTGAAACCGGATCTATCGAAATGAAAGTAAGTTTGTTCCATTATAAGCGATATTAAAGATGAGGAATTAAAGGCGAAGCTTTCAATTCTTTTTAGATTTCCAATATTAGATAGCTTCACGGTATTCAACATTTTCATCGAGGCGAAAATGTTGTCTCTTATTTTTCCAATATGGATGCCATCTAAGTTCAGGACTTCAACTCTTGGAAGGCATAACAGTGAATGTTTACCGATATCGCCGATATTGTTGGAATTGAGTTCTAAATTTCGTAAATCTGGTAGAAAACTTGTTTCTCTGTGGCGATCTTTACACCAATTGGGAATAAGATGGAGCGAATTATTGTTTAGATATAAATCCATGACTGTTTTTGGTATGCCAGTTGTAGCAAAGTATGATATTGAATTTCCGGGTAAGTAAAGTTTTTAAAGTTTTTTCAAAGGAGAAAAGATTGAGCAGTTCATATTATAAAATCTATTTCCTTCCAACCACAGTGTTCGGAGAGAGTTATTTGTGAAACTCATGAACATATCTCGAGGGAGCGATGTCCACTGATTAAAGCGCAAATGAAGAAATTTGAGATGTGTTTTTGGCATGTTGTCAATGACAATTTTAAGAATATTGACATCCAGTCTTCTTTCGTACCAAATGAACAAACTGCTTAGGTACACCAATCCGTCAAATGCCTTAGGATGTATATACGCAATAATATTATCTTCAAACTCTAATTTTTTTATAACATGGCCTGTGAGATTTACCAATCCATTTTCCCCTATTTGAGTTAGATTGGTCCCGTTCATTACAACCACAGTCGTACCGCTTGGCATTGTGGGAATATAATTTAAATCTCGACCGGAACAAATAACGATAGGTTTTCTTAAACACTGACAATGATTGGCGCAATATGTAGTCTCTGTCCTGTATTCAAGTATCAAATAGAATTTAAACCACAACCAGATAGCAATGCCTTGTGGTCTCATTCTGGAGCTGAATCTGAAAGATATAGCAATCTTTTAGATACACAATTTACACGGAGAGACGAAATATACATAAACACTTACTAGTATAAGTAATCTGACAACGTCATGTTTTGCAATTTGATAGACGCCCATGCAGATATTACAGTTCAATGAGAGAAGGGGAATTAAAAGAGTGACTCATTTTATTCATTTTTATTTCTTCACCTTATATACCTATTTATAACAAATCCCTTGAAGGCTTCATAAAACTGTAGACCGTAAAATCGAAAGAGATCTTAAAAGAGAATATATTAACAAAAAACCCTTTAGTATCCTTGAAATCTTGAAATTATGTGCCTTTTAACTGCTGATAAATGAATCAGAAATAATGGACTTTTTTAAATGTAAATTTCAGCTATTAGGTCACCAGTTTACCAATATTAAAATCTCATAATTAGATGGATTAAGAAGAAACTAGTATATAAGTGTAATTTTTCACATAGTTTTATGCTAAATAGGATATTAAAAAAACATGGACTTGTCCAAAAGAAATATCTTATCACAACGAACATATTTGTACAATTCAAAATATTTCATATTTAAATATCTGAAATGAAGGGGGAAAATGTGGCCATGTCTAACATGTCTAATGTCAAACATGTTTTACTGGGTATTGTTATGTCTTTTATTTATTATTCGTTGATTGCTTTTGTAGTTAGTGTTTGTATTGTGTCGTTACATCACTGACAAAAGTGAAGAGCGTTGCTTAAAGGGAAATCACACTATTTAAACTACTAATAATAATTCATTGAAATTTTGCATGTAGATAAATCATACTTATTACAATATTTTAGGTGAAAAAAAATTGGGGTCACCGATGTTGTTTTTGAGATATGACGTCATCAAAAAGTAAAGAATCCCGTTATACCAAAATATAGAAATAGCGCTTTAAGTTGCTATATGAAGGCAAAATTATTGAAAAACGATATTTAACTGGTATAACTAAAACAGTCAATTGTAACTTTTACCATATACACATTTATTTTTCTCAGTTTCCCTATTTTTCAAGGCCTTTGAACATTTCCCGCCATTTTTAATTTCTATTTATTAAAGAATTTTCTTGAAATAAAAAAAATCTACTAATGTTTTTCCCTTCAAACTTCTGCATAAGTTGCAACTAAAGGGGAGATTTTAAAAGCATAAATAAAAAAGGGGGGTCACCGATGTTTTAAATCCGCTAAAACGGAAATAATCTTATTATCGATTTTTGGCGGGAACTATATAACTAACGTTATAGAACGACGTTGCTAACATAGGAGCATGTCTTGCAATGCTTGGGACTATTGGGTTGAATTAAACATTTTCACTACAAAATATAATAACATTTTTTCAAGTTATTTCGATTATTCATTGATATTTTTATCAATCTATCGAAACGTTAAACATTACATACAGTAACAGTTTAAAGTAAAGTAATTGTCAAAGTTGAATTCATGTTAAATTTTTAATTGCATTTGTCGTATAGGGAAAACAAATGTCTGCCTCATGCCGTATTAAAGAAATAATTTACGGCTTGCAGATTGAGAATCTTTTACTTCGGAAGACTGAGGGTATCCGGGCTGAAAAGTAACACGTTCCATTTAAACTAAAAAAAGAATAAATTCACTAACTTGTTCCCACCGGGGAAGATAAAACCTGAAATGCCGTGTTTAAAAAGCACTTTGAAAAAGATCCCCTAATGACACCATTTTCAGAAGAAATTTAAAATTAGTTAACATTCCGTAATTACACAAAGCTCCTTAGTCGAACCAAATTAAGTTCCAGTTCCAGTAAAATTTTGAGTTTAAGTTCGTGTTTTATTTTGATTTCGAATATTTATTCTAGTAAGAGTTCTTGTTAAAGCTCGAGTTACACTTAGAAACTTCCGAGTTATACTGTTAGATAGAGTAAAAGTTCTGTTAAGAGTTAAAATTTTGAAATCCGATGAAATTAAAAGTAAGATTGCAGTTTATATTTTCTGTTGGTGCACCTCTTTTTCTTTGAATGTATATTATTTTATCACATTCATCATTCATTACGGTATATGTCCTTTTTTTTTTTTGCAAATACTGATTAATAATAGTTAATTTAAAAATAACTGATTGAACCTGTGTGTCAATTAAAGCACTCTCTGCTATACTATATTGGCCTTTTTTCCCGAAGAACCAAAGAATCAAGAGTTAATCAGCTACTGTTGTATTAAAAAAATGGTTGTCCTTTTCAGTTTATATGGTCGGAATCCGAAAATCTCACTGTATCACTGTCGACAGGCAAGTGATCACATTGAGTGATCTGAACACGAACCTACATCTGAACTATTATTACTAGTTTTTGGTTTTTTTGTTCCATTGTTTTCTTGAATTTTGCAAAACGTTCAGTGGCAAATATTACATGAACATCAGTACAAAACATTTGTCTATATGAGTGGAATATTCTTTCAACAGACGGACCATTACTATGATGTGTTGGTTACTATTTAGCAGTACTTTGTGAGACATGTAACTCTACATAGATACATGTGTGTGTGTTAAATATTTCTCTTGATGAAGACTTTTAAAGCCCAATGTATCGTACGTGTTAAATTTTTATACGCCCGTTTACGGGACGTATTATGGTATATCGTTATCCGTCTGACCGTCCGTCCGTTTTTTTCTGCAAATTTTCAAAATGTATCAAGATGAAATCTCCAATTGCACAGTATTTCACAATAGTTTTTTAAGAGCTTCGACCACATGTATTTTGTGTCAGAAACCTATATTATGTAAAAAATTTGATCACAATCCAAATTCAGACAGTATCAAGCTTGAATATTGTGTACAAACGTGCCCCAACTGTTCAGGGTTCAACCTCTGCATGTGTATCAGGCTGCTCTCAGCGAAGCATTTTGTTGTTGTTGTTGGTCATCAATAGTACCAAAATAATCATCCAACTGATGAGTTAAGCCTTTTTCAACTGATTTTAATTCGTTCCTATGTTGTACTGTTATACCACTGTCCCAGGTTAGGGGAGGGTTGGGATCCCGCTACCATCTTTAACCCCGCCACATTCTGTATGCATGTGCCTGTTCCAAGTCAGGAACCTGGTATTCAGTTGTCGTTTGATTATGTGTAACACATTTGTTTTTCGTTACAATTTTGTGCATAAATTAGGTCGTTAGTTTTCTCGGTTAAATTGTTTTACATTGTCATTTCAGAGCCTTTTATAGGTGCGGTATGGACTTTGCTCATTGTTAAAGGACGTACGGTGACCTATATTTGTTAATTGCTGAGTTATTTTGGTTTCTTGTGAAGAGTTGTAACATTGGCAATCATACCACATTTTCCTTTTATATATATAGGCATAGTTGTAATTCCCAGATTATTTGACGTCTAGCGGCCTTATTTATAACTTGTTGGTCCTACATTTTGCTAACGACAGTAAAATTTTGGATGATTTTCAACTGCCGTTATTTTATAAACGTTTAATATTTCAATAAATATGATTACTCTACGAATAACTCGTTTTCATGCTCCCTCCATCCCCCCCCCCCCCCCCCCCAAAAAAAAAAAAGGTGAGAGATGTCAAAGGAACATTTGGGATAACTTTAGTTGTCACATGTGAAATAAATAACGATTTCAAACAGCACTTCACACATAATTTACGTCCTGTGGCAAGTTTAATGCATATTCAGAACTAGAACATATTAATTTTGACCCTGCTTTGTATGAACCCGACAGGCTGAGTCGGATAAATACAAACTTTATGAAATGAGATTTTGATGAATTATTTATACATGTAGTAAAGAAGACTTTATGAATGACGTTTCATGCATGTGATATTAGAACACTGAAAGTCGAAACTCATTGTTCTTATTACAATCCTCTGTTGGACAGAAAACTACAGATTCCGGAATCTGTACACTAAAATGCTGTTACTCTTGGTCTATTAGTATCCTTCCCCCAAAAAAATAATATACCCTGAACCTTACATACCGCATCGCGACGATACGCTGCCAAAGAAAAGTATGTGTCACCGACTTTGTTTCCGGAAAAAATTGTCCGAGAGGGTACTAAATTATATTGAATATGCTATAAATTTCCAACGTTCTAAGTGTTGATTATGCCATTATTCTGTATTCCGTAAACCCCAATACAATCAGACCCTCTTTTGTGAACACGTATTTTTAATTTGATTATAACAGTTGTAAAAAAATATGATATATTCATTATCATTTCTCTTGCTTTAGTGGAACGTCCCTCCGAGCGGTTCGCTATTTCATAAATTAGCAACCTTTACGACGGACTCAAAACCGACGACGTCATAATACAGTTACGACACTATAGCGGCGCCGAGAGCGATGCGTATAAACAATAGTGTGATTTCCCTTTAACCCAGTCACATCGTACATGCCCCAAAGACCAACGTATGTAGTTCATATATGTCATATTTCTTTTTTTGTTATAAATTAGGCTGTTAGTTTTTCAATTGAATAGTTTCATAGTTTTAATGTTTGGGCCTTTAAGACCGACTATTAATATAAGATGTATGCCTATAATTGCTTTCCTCTATTCCATTTAAACTTTGATAAATAGTTGTTTCTAGTAATTAGAACATATCTCCTTATTTACAATAAAAGAAAAAAGTTAAACACGCATTCATAGATCAGATAACTTGATGTACGCACTGTTTTAATTAGTAATTATGACTGCATACCTCATGGTACTTTAGCTGTTCTAACGAAAGTGCGAATATCAAAACACAATAAGTTTGGTTTACTGAACTGTCATGAACATTGTATTTCTTTTCAACAAAATAAAAAGAAATTTAATACTCACGCTTCATATGTTATTGTTGTCAGTTCATCCCGTATGAAATGCAAATACTGTTATACACCGAAAACAATTTTTAGTGTCACATTAGTGATAACATCGTCAATTGCTTCCTTATGAGTTAAAAAAGAGATGCATTTTGTAGGACTAAAACAAACTTATTCTTAAATTGCCATTTGATTATGGACTTTCCGTTTACAAATTTCCTCCCATTTCGGTATTTTTGTTTCTGTACTTTTTATTCGACTGTCACACACTTTCGAGGTTTTGCTAGCAATTTTCTGAATACAAAAAGGTCTATACCAAGTTATGAATATGACAGTTGTTATCAATTTGTTTGATGTGTTTGAGCTTTTGAGTTTCCCATTTGAACATTTGATTACAGACATTCTTTTTGAATGTTCCTCGGATTTTTTGATATTTTTAATTTTACTTTTTCTTTTACAAATTATGAAGAGATATGTTTTGAAATAATCTTAATGTAAATCATACCACATACCAAGACACAAGAAACTTAACAGGACATATACTGTGTAAGGAGGAGAAAGGTGTTAACAATATTGTGAAGTGACGCTTGGTATTGCATCATCCGATTAATACACATATCTATAAAAAGGGAGAACACTTCAATAAACAAGAAATTACGTCGAATTAGATTGTTGTCAAATGCCCATAAACTTTTTAAGTTGTCTACGATGTTTTCTCCAATGTCCAATCTGAACGTACCCATGGAAGAAACGGTTAAACATTTCTAGCAAATGCATCTTCTTGTCTCATTGACATTTTCTATATTTTGTTTTGAATTTTCTTTCCCTTTTCACAAATGTTGTTATTGTTTCCTCGTGTAATGCAAAACCGTAGTCATTCAGATGTTCCATTTATAAAATGATAAATAATATATATCATTCATGATTAATTTTTGATTCCAATAGGACAAATAGTTTTTTTAAGCAACTGAAGCATGCAAAGATGAAATGCCAAGTTTGTGGATACTCTATTTTACTTTCTATAACTCAAAGCAAACACTTTCGAAAAGATAAATGGATTGCATGATTTGTTTTCTTAAATAACATCGTCAAAGATGTGTTTAATCCTTATTAGTCTCAATACAACCATTGTTTTCGTTACCGCCTATTATCCGACAATTCCACAGTTGATATGTCGTACCTTAGGGGTATAAGCTGCAATGTTAACTGGTTGAAATCAATGACTTCACGAGTAATGCAATAAGACAACACCTGATTAAAACCCCATATTAATGTGAATCATATGTGATACTATCACATGAGCCTGAAAGAATGAATTTATAAAAACATGAAAGTGCATTGAATAGATTCACTCTTTCATAATTTACGGATTATTGGTAATTCATTGCACATACACCAAATTGAAATATACATATGCATCTTGGTCAACCATTCATTGTAAGGGATGATGCAAATTAATCAATGGCAAATATTTAATGCCTGAGATTTAACCAAGAAATATTAACTTCTGATAAATATAAAAAAGAAGATGTGGTATGATTGTCAATGAGACAACTATCCACAAAAGACCAAAATGACACAGACATTAACAACTATAGGTCACCGTACGGCCTTCAACAATGAGCAAAGCTCATACCACATAGTTAGCTATAAAAGGCCCCGATAAGACAATGTAAAATAATTCAAACGAGAAAACTAACGGCCTTATTTATGTAAAAAAAATGAACGACAAACAAATATGTGACACATACACAGTTCCTGACTTGAAACAGACACATACATAAATAATGTGACGGGGTTAAACATGTTAGCTAGATCCCAACCCTCCCCTAACCTGGAACAGTGTTATAACAGCACAACATAAAAACTAACTATACAATTCAGTTGAAAAAGTCTTAACTCATCAGATGGACAAAAATACAAGTGGACGTAGCCGGGTACTCATAAATAAAGCACATTTTAAAATTAAATAAGGTGTCACTATTGTATTTTGATAAAAAGATTAAAAATGTACAAGAACTTTAAGCATAATTGACTAAGAGATCTACGCTACTCATTTAGTTACAGTAACTTCAAAAACAACAGAGATATATAGATAATGGTTACGAAAACCCAAGGTTGATCACTGCATGACAAAAATGTCGACGTCAATAAAGAAAAAGCAGTAGATGCTTGATGTTAATTTTAACTGCAATGTAATTGTAACTGCACTTTTCAATACAATTGTACAGTGGTAATACTTTTGTTACACAATATAGGTATTTGCATTACCCATAACTCATACAATGAATTGATTAATTGATAATTTGGTCTTTAATACCGAGGTTCCTCTCATAATATTGACACCTTTTTAAGTTGAAGGGTTATACATTCAGTCCCGATATGTTATCCTTTTTTTTTTTATCTTTATCAACTCATATGGTATCTTAAGATAATCCAAATTGCCTACTTGGTATTTGAGACACACAATATGATGAACTGTATTTTGAAGGTGTATTAAACATATGTTGTGTGCATGTAGTAAATCATCAACAATAAGGAATTAGCTGTTTTATCAGGACTACAACAACACCATTCTTTCACATGTTGCAGAACATCTACTCAAAGTCAAAGTGATGCAACCAAACAACAAAAACAAACATCCATCTAGACAATGACATTATGGTCTTCACAAAAGGTGAATGTTGATACATAGAATTGTAATGATCATCATTACAATATTCCTGAAGGTGATAAAAATAAAAGCCGATAATTAAATACGATGTTTCTTTCTAAAACTTGACCTTTTAAATAATTGTCCTGTTATATGAATGAAGCTTATAAAAAGATTTATTAACAAGTGGTGGCCTTAAACATTCTATACATCAAAAATTCGTTCATTACCAAAGGCCTACATCCAATACGACAAACACTACACACAATATTGAATTTTGAACAATACGGTAAAAAACTAATATAATTAGAGGATAAGAGGAAGCAAATTGTAAAAATTTACAACTATGCATTTGATATTACATGTGCAAAAATGAAAAGCATGGTTTTAAATATGATATCTTACTTAAAACATTGTTTTACACGTCCAAAAAGGTAAGACAAAAGAAAAATCAAGCAAATACTTATTTTCATCAAGATTATTATGAAAATTGTTTTTGTGAACAAACTTTCTTTGCATTATAAAAAAATCCTATATAATGGCCCCTTTAAATAGTAGCTCAACTTAAAAATAGACAAACAGAAAGTACAGCTGAAGGTGAACAACATGTATTGTTACACAAAGTATAAGACACAGGGTATGCGTTTAATGATTTATGCGTGCGTAAGGACGACTCACATTTTCCGCTCATATTTTCCGTAAACACCTTTACATGAGTTTTGTGTTTCAAAATTGACAAAGTGATAAAGTATATTCCTAATGCAAAAACGAAGTAAGAAATGTCGTTATAAGTGATTGTGTTGTTTCAAACTTTGGATTACATTCAAATATGTATTCTGAATCTATTCAGATATATTATTTCAATGTGGATTACAACGATTACGTCAAAGCAACTAATAATGGTAAATTTTATGTGTATCATATTTCAAAATGTAGTCCTCTGCTATTAGTTTCTAGTTTCTTCTCGGTTTTTATTTTTACTAGGTGAATGAGAAAAAAAAGAATAGGTTTTTGTTGAACCATATCGAGTGCACCGCAGTCGATTTTATATCATATATATAATTGATATGAACAAATGAAGAGAAACAACATGCAATTAGTTGTATTTTTTTGTTGAAAATTTTAAGTGACTGTTATTGTTTACCATAACAGTACCACCTGAACTCCCTTTTTTGGCCCTTTTCTGTGTGTGTTTTTTTTTATATTTCTGCAAGGTCGTGTCGCTCTTTCTTGTTTTGTTGTGTATTGAGTCCTTTGTGTTTTTAAACAAAGATGAAGTTATTCATTTCGTGTTGTGTTTGAGGATAATCAAATATATTTTCAAAATTCAAAGCAACACATTATGAATACCATGTGTCCGTAGAGCTTTTTGATTTATTTTTATCAGTAACGCTCACAGCGGAACAGTTGAAATCAAGGAATGTATGATAACCTTAACACTTACAGGGATATATGACAAAAAAAGGACCTACCAAAAACAGACAAATGTATAAAATGTTTACTCGGCTTGAGGTTGTTGAACCTAAGTTGATGATAATTTCTGAATTCATTAACGGACAATTTTAGAAAAGTTCGTTATAAATCATAGCAATACCGAAGACTGTTGAGCTGATGATGCCATATGGGACTGATTATCAACAAGCAGGAGGATCGGACCAGTGCTGTAAAAATGAAAACAACAAGTTATAAATTTCATGCCTCCGAATCACTTTTTGTGATTTACCGCCATTAGGAACGCTCAAGGACAAATATCTGAAAGCCGTCAATAAATGTTGAACAAAATCATTGATTATATATGGCCAAAAAAGGACCTATAGCAAAATATATATGTGGTCAACTTTGCCTAAAGGAGTTGAAACCTTAGTTTGTTATGATTTTAAAATTTATAAACAAGGGTTTGTTATAAATCATGCTAGAACCGAAGTACTGACAACTGAGCTGATAGCACCCTATTAGGAAGGTAGTCCACCAGCAGAGATATCGACCCAGTGGTGTAAAATTGAAAACACCACTTTATAGTTTTAATGCATCCGAAGAACATTTTTGAATTTACTTTTGTAAGAACGCGCTAAAACCCGAATAGTTGAAAGCCAGAATAATAGTGTACAAATAAACAAAACCAATGCAGGACAAAAAAGATCTAACAGAGTAGGCAAATTTATTTATGGGGCAATTTTGACTGAGGGAATTGAATTCTTAGTTTCTGAAATGTCAAAATGATTCACTTAAGTACTGTTTACTAAAGTACTTGAAAAGATGCGTTATTTCATATCTATTGTTATCCTATTAACACCTTTTTTAATCTTACTTCAATACAGTTTTCAGTGTCTGATAATGAATGAAAGATGCTTGCATTAAGAACAAAGAAGAGGTCACTGAAAGTACTTGACCTCTGATTTGGTTAAGTACCACTAAGGATAATATGTTGATAAGACGCACGTCTGCTATTTATATTTAGCCTGATGTCCTTGATGACTTGGCACAAATGAAATACGTAAAACCTTGTTTGAAAGGGGTTGGTTGTGAGCAGCAATAAATTGCATTTAACTGACTGAAAATCAGGGTAACACTTACTAGTTTGTAGTTAACGCGTATATTGTCGATTGTTGCCGACAATAATTGATAAAGAATCGCGATGTGAGAACAAAATTCTGCAAAAAAAAACTTACACTTCAAATTTAGTAGTTATCAATTGATATACATATAAATAGAAGTGTGTGATAAAAGTATCTTCGAACGAAAATGGGAAAGTAAATGTAGTATTCAGATTATACAAGACTAAATGAAGATTGACAATCATTCAAATATGAACGCATGCCACCTTTAAAGTTTAATATACATAGTACACACTGTAAAAGACATACAACAACATGTTTCTGGTGTATGTTAATGCAGTATAAAATCACTTTGAAGAAGAAGGTAGTAGTTTAAATTCATCACGAGTTACATGAATACAAAAAGAGAGACAACAGATACCAAAGGGACAGTCAAACTCATAAATCTAAACCAACTGACAACGCCATGGCTAAAAATGAAAAAAGACAAATAGAAAAACAACAGTACACATGACACAACATAGAAAACTAAAGAATAAACAACACGAACCCCAACAAAAACTAGAGGTGATCTCAGGTGCTCCGGAAGGGTAAGCAGATCCTGCTCCACATGTGGCACTCGTCGTGTTGCTTACGTAGCAATACACAGTTAGGAAAAAAACTTAAAATTGACACTCATAATTTTTTAACACCCTCTTTCCTCTCCTGTCTAACAAAGAAGGCTTTATATGTGTGTTATGCATGTATATACTTGTTAAAAGAAAATCTTCCATAGATTTGATTTCTAATGGTCATAAGGGTGAAATATAATCCCTTTTAGCTGTAACCATGGCAACAATCTGCATTTCTTAGATACAAAATATAGCAAAAAAGGGGGGTGAACATGTCTCAAAAGTCTCCAAAATTTGGTCTAAAGGAAAATTTCAATGCATTACAGTGATACCTTTCCTGAATCCATAGGTTTATATCTATCAATTAGTCCAAAACAATTCATATGCTTTCCTGTTCGTTTTTCCATAAAATTGAATTGAATAGATCGAGCGCAAAATCTTTGTTGATAAACACTACAATAATTTATGGACCTATGAACGGTACGGATAGGAAAATACGGACTGTCAATCATAGAAATGGCATATAAAACATGTTAAAATCAATCTAAATGTTCATATAAACCCACTAAGAAGGCTATATTATTCTTCAAGTATCTAAAAATCAATTTTATTGTACAAAAACTTTCATATTTAAAAAATTCACAGGGGCCATAATGCGAAACTAAACTTCTAACTGTGTATTGCTACCTTAAGGATTAACATTTTTTTTCCAATTCCACTTTAAATAAATTTCTGTTTTCTACTAGTTAAAACGAGCATTTTCGCCTGCTAGTTTTGAAAATCGGTTCAGAAATAAATATTTTATGAAGGTTAGCAGTTGACACTGAAATGCAACAAAAAAGTGATTTTATGAAACATGCCATGTCAAAGTGCATTTTCTCCCTTTTTAGTCAATTTTCTAAAATTATAACTTCTACCCCTGTCTTTTCTTGTTTAAAAACTTAAATTAACCTTAACAGTAGACAACTTTTACAAGTTAAAGCTATTTTAAAGCTCTAGAATGTCAATTTTGTTGTGTATTGCCATACCAAAGCCTTTGTTAAAATTTAGTAAATACTGAATTTATTTATAACAGCGGGACAAAATTTAGGCTTTATTCATGTCAAATTGTGCCTTTATACTTGCTAAAATAATAAATTTGATTTAGTCGCATGAAAAAATATAAAGCGTTCCCTTCTAAGGTTTCTATATAACGCGCAATCTTCTTTTCCAAGGGGTAGCCAATAAAGTATCAATTTATAACGGAACCAAGTCTTTGTGTCAAAATGTCTATATTGATTGCTAAGGATAATAAACAACATTACTAACATATATTGTCATACTAAAGGTTGTTTCTCCCTTAGAATTGTATCTATAACATAAATATCAATACTTTAGTGGTATGTTTGTCTAAAAAAAAGCAATTATTTGCTTTGTCAAATGCCATAAGGTAGCAATACACAGTTAGGAAAAAAACTTAAAATTGACACTCATAATTTTTTAACACCCTCTTTCCCCTCCTGTCTTACAAAGAAGGCTTTATATGTGTGTTATGCCCTTTTCTTGATCTTGATATCTATATCACTAATGGAAAGCTGAATACTAAAATTTATGATAAAAGGGATGATTTTTCATTTCCTATCGTTAATTATCCGTTTTTAGATGGTGACGTTCCCTTGTCACCATCTTACGGTGTTTATATATCTCAACTTGTACGATTCGCTCGTGTATGTAACAATGTTTTCGATTTTAACGAGAGAAATTTATGTATTACTGAAAAATTATTACACCAGGGTTTTCGATATCACAAACTAGTCAAAACATTAACTAAATTTTATCATCGGTATAAAGACATCATTCGTAAATATAGCTCAACATGCAGACTTCTAATACGTTCAGGTATTTCACATCCAATTTTTTATGGTAATATTCTTTATAAAGCACAAAGGTGTCAGTATTCACCTCAGAAACTTACAAAACCTTTGAATAGACTTATTAAGAAGGGATATAATTACGATACTGTTGTCAAGTCATTAAAGATTGCATATTTTGGCGTTAATATTGAGTCACTGATAAGGTCTTTGCATCGGAACTAAACACATTTATTCTAAAATACAGTTGTTGGCATGACACGGGTTATGTTCTTCTCATATATGTTATGATGGTATGATACTAAACCCCAAACGGGAAGGATTGTGCCTGATGTTCATATGATGAAATCATAATCTTTCAGTCAGTTTAATTGAAGTCTGGAGCTGGCATGTCAGTTAACTGCTAGTAGTCTGTTGTTATTTATGTAATATTGTCATTTTGTTTATTTTCTTTGGTTACATCTTCTGACATCAGACTCGGATTTCTCTTGAACTGAATTTTAATGTGCGTATTGTTATGCGTTTACTTTACTACATTGGTTAGAGGTATAGGGGGAGTGTTGAGATCTCACAAACATGTTTAACCCCGCCGCATTTTTGCGCCTGTCCCAAGTCAGGAGCCTCTGGCCTTTGTTAGTCTTGTATTATTTTAATTTTATTTTCTTGTGTACAATTTGGAAATTAGTATGGCGTTCATTATCACTGGACTAGTATATATTTGTTTAGGGGACAGCTGAAGGACGCCTCCGGGTGCGGGAATTTCTCGCTACATTGAAGACCTGTTGGTGACCCTCTGCTGTTGTTGTTTTTTATTTGGTCGGGTTGTTGTCTCTTTGACACATTCCCCATTTCCATTCTCAATTTTATGCATGTATATACTTGTTAAAAGAAAACCTTCCATAGATTTGATTTCTAATGGTCATAAGGGTGAAATATAATCCCTTTTAGCTGTAACCATGGCAACAATCTGCATTTCTTAGATACAAAATATAGCAAAAAAGGGGGGTGAACATGTCACAAAAGTCTCCAAAATTTGGTCTAAAGGAAAATTTCAATGAATTACAATGATACCTTTCCTGAATCCATAGGTTTATATCTATCAATTAGTCCAAAAAAAATCATATGCTTTCCTGCTCGTTTTTCCATAAAATTGAATTGAAAAGATCGAGCGCAAAATCTTTGTTGATAAACACTACAATAATTTATGGACCTATGAACGGTACGGATAGGAAAATACGGACTGTCAATCATAGAAATGGCCTATAAAACATGTTAAAATCAATCTAAATGTTCATATAAACCCACTAAGAAGGCTATATTATTCTTCAATTATCTAAAAATCAATTTTATTGTACAAAAACTTTCATATTTAAAAAATTCACAGGGGCCATAATGCGAAACTAAACTTGTAACTGTGTATTGCTACCTTATGTGAATACAAATCCGGTAAAAAGTCTAATTCGGTAGGTCACATTCATGAAAGGGAAGGGGATTGTAGTTACGACGTAAGGAACATATCCGATATCATTTAGGAAACGGTTATTCCATGACGGTCAACCAACTCGTGATGGCGTCCATAAAATTTTCGAAGGGATGATTTCAACTTCACCATTTGGAACTCTTGGTTTAATAGATTCCTTGTGAGCAGCAACCCTTTATCAAGAAAATCATGATAGGAAATGCTAGCACAGGAATATCGTATCAATTGGAAGATATATACCCCGTATGCAGGTGCTGCTGGAATGATTCGTGTCTTGTCACCATTGCATTTTGTCTAAATCCACCTACGTTTTACACGAATGTTTGACATTAATAAATTATTTTTGCTAGTTGAAATAGCAATATTCTACTGTTGTTCTATCGTCAACTATTCGTTAGCTTCCTTGCAACTGTTTAATATTGCTATGCAAGACATTTTTAACAATATTTCAAGATTTTTTTCTTGCAAGGTTGTATATTCATACTTTATCTTTTATCAGACGTCATGTGTTACTCTGACAGTTCTTAAATGTACGGATAGACGACATACACACATGATATAATTACCTACTGACAAAACAATTGTGATATACATAAGTTTTTAAGAACTTCATATGATTTGTTAGAAAATTAACCAAAAAGAGCTATAATTTGTAATGGCCAGTGGTTTTGACATAGAAGAGGGGCTAAAGATACCAGAAGAACAGTCAAACTCATCAATAGAAAATAAACTGACAACGCTATGGCTTTGAATGAAAAAGACTAACAGACAAATAGTAGTACACAAGAAACAAAATAGAAAAATAAGACTGAGCAACACAAATTCAATCAAAAACTTGGGTTGATCTCATGTGTTCCGGAAGGCAAGCAGATCCTGTTCAATAAGTGGCACCCGTCTAGTTGCTCATGTTACTAAGAAACTCGGTAGGTCACATTCATGAAAAGGGAAGGGGATTGTATTTACGACAAAAGAAACATATTTGATATCATCTGTGAAACGGTTATTCCATAACTGTCAACCAATTTCGTAACATTGGCGTCCGTAAAATTTATGAAGGGATGATTTCAACTTCATCATCTGAAACTCTTGGTTTAATAGCTCCCTTGTGAGCAGCAACCCTTTATCAATAAAATTATGTTAGGAAATAAAAGCACGGGAATACCGTTTCAATTGGGAGATATATACTCCGTATGCAAGCGATACTGGAAGGTTGCTACATAGAAATGGAAAGTTCATAATTGGGAAGCTGAAATCATCTCGTTTGTCGTGAAGTTTTGTTTTTAACCGATACTCATCGTCAATTTCTAGTTGTAAGTCAAGATATGAGGCAGACTTAATTTTATCTTTTGTATCCTATCTATCTAGTTCGATGGAATTTATGCTTTCAACATAGTCACAAAATTTTGAATTATTTAGTGAGAGTACATCATCTATAAAGCGAAAAGTATATTTGTTATATACAGATCAAGTCCAGAATAGAATAGACATTGGGATAAATAAGATTCAAATTGGAAAATCAGCATATGATAATACTTTATAACCTTGAAACTGAGGAAAGTTGTTTTGTTTGCAATCCTCCCACATCCACTTATTTTTTAAAGTAGCAGACTTGTGTGTAATTGTACTTTGATAAAACAAAAACCTGTCCACATGCATGACATGTGATATAATCTTAAGGTCCAATATGCAGTTGTAAAACATTCGATGGAGGGTATTATATTAAGGACAAAACTACTATGATATTGAATATTTATAATTTAAAAGAGGGACGAAAGATACCAAAGGGACAGTCAAACTCATAAATCTAAAACAAACTGACAACGCCATGGCTAAAAATAAAAAAGACAAACAGAAAAACAATAGTACACACGACACAACATAGAAAACTAAAGAATAAACAACACGAACCCCACCAAAAACTAGGGGTGATCTCAGGTGCTCCGGAAGGGTAAGCAGATCCTGCTCCACATGTGGCACCCGTCGTGTTGCTTAAGTGATTACAAATCCGGTAAATAGTCTAATTCGGTAGGTCATATTCATGAAAGGGAAGGGGATTGTAGTTACGACGTAAGGAACATATCCGATTAACATACGAATGCATAAAATTATCAGCATTTCAAAGTTCAAAGTACAAAAAAATGTATACATTGAGACCTATATAATGTCAGACTGTCCTGTGTTGCGCACAGGTATTAAGCAAACTGATTAGTAATATTTTGTTTGATTCAATGTGACCTTTCATATATGTTTAAAACGTCAAACAGGAGAAGTATCATAATTCGGTAAGTTTCTTAGGCAACATTAAAATGTTATATATATGCATGCATTATTAGTAAAATACATAGTAGATTTATTGTTATGTTTAAATAACTTTCTTCATAATCTCACCCAGGGGCCGGTAACAAGAAGCTCTCTTTGCACTTAAGATCATCTTAATACTGTCTTAGAGACTAAGAGTGTAACAAGAAGCAATCTTAGAATGATTGACAGCCCTTAAGACATTTCAGTTTCTTACGGATTTAAGTGATTTCTTTGCAACCCCTTATCATAAACTTATCAATTCGGGTAACTCGAAAATATCTTATTTTATTTTGTCCTTTAGTAAGAACTCTTTGCATCAACTTAAGCATTTACGAGCGTAACACGACTCGGACTTAACATGTTTTAGTGTAAGTGTGGTTTTACCCACCACTTAACTGATCTTTGAATGAAAATGGCGTTTTTTTAACATATAATTAATAATTAACAGGAGAAGAAATCAAGATCACTTTACAAGACCATTTATTCCATGACGCTGAAATCCTCATGATTTTGTGACGGATTTACATATTAGGCCATACCAATTTGATTCCTTGTTCGACGGACCAGCCCACACCTATTTTTTTCAAAACAGACTTTTTTCATTTTTTTCATATTCCCGCTTCCGGCATCCGGAAATGTAATCATGTCCATTTCCCCCACCGTTTTTTTGTAAATATTATAAAAAGATATCAACATCTGTTTTTTTTAAAAATCACAGCCTAACCTGTATATAACGATTTTAAACATAAAAGCACCCCACCACACTGTGTAAATATCTGTGAGAATATTTCACTACAAACTGCTCAGAGTCTGAATTGACCAGTTTTTGTGCTCGACCAGTAAAATTGAGCACACATTTTACTCGACTAGTCTCGACATTGTCTCGACTGGACTTAACTGTACTTAAGGGTACTCGACGAGGTCTCGACTTTACTTATTTAGTCTGAAATGGTCTTGACCAAGGCTCGACCTGTCTTGACTAGTCTCGACCTGTCTCGACTCAGTCTGAACCAGTCTCCACCTGTCTCGACTAGTCTCGACTCAGTCTGAACCAGTCTGAACCAGTCTCGACCTGTCTCGACTATTCTTGACCTTCAAATTTAGTTTTGTAAAAAAAGCTATGATTTGCAATTCGGACAAAATAGAGATAGTACACTTTAATTTTTTAATAACTTTTTCAAATCAACTTGGATTGTCATCAAACTATGCAGCTAAATTAGATATATATTTTGTTGATTTGAAAAAGTTATTAAAACAATCAAAGTGTACTATCTCTATTTTGTCCGAATTGAAAATCCTAGCTTTTTTTTTTACCAACATTACTTTAATTCTTAAATTTTACAGCAATACAACAAACAAGTAAATGAAATGGGATTCATTTTTTATTTCACAGCCAGTAATCAAAGTAACTTATAAGCTTGAATTTTGTAAGATCAATATTTAATTTAGTTAGATGGGCTTCTTTAGACCAGTCAAAACTAAATTTGAAGGTCAAGAATAGTCGAGACAGGTCGAGACTGGTTCAGACTGAGTCGAGACTAGTCAAGACCGGTCGAGACTAGTCAAGACAGGTCGAGACAGGTCGAGCCTTGGTCAAGACCATTTCAGACTAATTAAGTAAAGTCCAGACCTAGTCGAGTACACTTAAGTACAGTTCATTCCAGTCGAGACAATGTCAAGACTAGTCGAGTAAAATGTGTGCTCGATTTTACAGGTCGAGCACAAAAACTGGTCAATTCAGACTCTGAGCAGTTTGCAGTGTTTGTTTCTGCATGAAACCTATTTATCCAAAGTGGGAGTGCTCCAGTAACAGCGGAAATACCTATAAAGAACAAAAGTTGGTTTCTTTCCCCCTTACTTATATTCCCTATCAATAAATGTTTGTTGTCAGAATAAAGATCAAAGAACAAAGAACTTCTGAAGCCAGGACTTGCCTTCAACTGCAATATTATATTGTATGCTGGCGAAACAAAACTATCCATAGCCGCTGCATGTTTATGCACCTGTCCCGATCGATCCAGGGGCCTGTCGTTCAGCAGTTATCGTTTGTTGACGTTGTTCATTGGTATTTTCCCGTTTGGATATATAAATTAGATCGTTGGTTTTCCTGTTTGAATTGTGTACGCTTATAATCTTGGGGTCCTTTATAGCTTGCAGTTTGGTCTGTATCGAAGCCCTGTGTAAAAGGCCGTACTTTGACCTGTGTTTGTTATTATCAGGTTGAGAATAACCCTCCCTCAGACAAGGGGTAATTTTACTGAAGAAGAAAAGAAAATAGAAATACCCAGGATTTGTAAATTTCTTCTATACAAAACCTTTGAAAACTTAGAATTTTGTACTCAAAAAGAGGAGAGTTACATCATTTTTTAAACAACTTTTTGTAAAAGAGGGGTCCACTTATTTTGAATAATATTAAACTGTTCAAGGATTATGCGACGCGAGATTTTGTGAGATTACCCGTGATGCATCTGGAAAATGCTAAACTAGCTCTGATTAATGGCTGATATTTGCATCACCTAGAAACAAACTGACACCCGATATGTAAGTATTACAATCCATATTTATCAAATGTTATGCTTAAAATAAGGAGTTTAAAATGGTTCTGGTGAAATAAATAAATTTTACGATCGCAGTAAGAGTACACGGCTCCATAGAAGAAATTTGCATAATGACCGAAGTGACCTCACCCTATCCCGCCTATTGGGTGGTCCTCGCATCATTTTCTATTTTTATACTCCTTCCTCAAAATACGGAAATGAATGAACAAATTTACATTTTCTGCAAGGTATATGATTTGTTCGTGTATTGAGTAAATGTCGTAGTGATTGATGCATTAGTTTTCCTAATTTTTCCGTTTCTTTGAGCTGATTACAACAAAAATGGCGTTCTGGAGCGAAAATGGGGGTGGCTTAGCAGAAATGAATAAAGTTCTTCAATTGACCTAGATTGATGTTCAAACTAGTTTATAAACGTAAAACATTAGTGATAAAGTGTATAGACGAAAGCTCAAATCGCCAAATAAGGTAATTGTGATACTTTTCGGTCTTGAAAAATCAATGTGTTTCTCAGATGAATCTCAATTTACCAGGCATAAATTGGGAGGGGATCCAGTTGTCATAATCAGCTGATAGTTCCTTCCTGCTTCAATCGACATGAAACCTTTAAACCATGTGTTTTGAATTAGTTGAACGTCAATTTTAACAAGCCATGTTCCATGGAAAACACCATAGCTGCATGGATGGTAAGCTTCTCAAATGTTCATCCCAATGCCGGCAACTGACCTCCCTAGTAAATCAAGTTGACGTTGTGTACAAATGAATGTACTTTTTTACTGACGTTCATACACCAACAGAGCTTATCTGCTTAAATAATGAATAGGTAGTGCAGTTTTTGTCTTCATTATAAATCATTACCACCCAGCTTTATTATGCATGATATTGTTATGGACTCCCTTCATCTCTATCTGAATATACCACATACATGTACATATCACCTGCATTACAAGTGAAACATTTTGTACAAGACTACATTATTTTTTTTCCTTCAACAGCGTCAAATTATACATTAAAAATGCCTTGCAAGATGTTTCCTGCAACAGTGTCACATAAAAAATAAAAAAAATAGCCTTGCAAGGTGTCTTCCTGCATAGCTGTCAAGCAAAAAAATGTACCCTTTTAGACTAGTTATTTATTATATTTTGTAGTGTACTGTATCTTAATTTTATGATACATTGCCCCGTAAGATAAATAGTTGGCTATTATTCAGTTATTTTATATAGATATATTTAGAAAGACCCAAATAGTTCCAGTTTTTTTTCCTAAATCATTCTATATTAAATTTCCCAATATGTTTTTATTGTTTAATTTCAATATTGTGAAGATATTAAAATATCAATTTGTCGTTTGAATACCAACATGCATGTTAAGACAATGTGCTACATAATCAATAATTCATTGAGGTCCTGCATTACCTATTATGATATGTAAATGTGTATATACATATGTTTGTAGTTAAGCAAGCACCAGTAATTTAAAGTATGATTTTTTGGTTGCGACATCAAATGATCCTACAATATTGAAAATATATTTTTTTTTAGAAACATTGCTACATGTAGATACTTCCTGAATTTGCACAAGTTTGCATATATGTAGCATAAACCCATATATTACAAAACTAACATAAATCTTGCAAATATAATTGTTCGAGCAGAGATATTGAGGTAATATTACTATTGTTAAGACAGATTTGATATTGGAATAATTTAAGCCATATGCTATTGTATTTTTAGTGCCACATGTAACTATATTTCACATTTTTTTTCCAGTATTTTCCAAAATGCCCAAACTAGTGAATGTTAAGATGAAAAGGCCAAGCACAAGAAAAGTCCCCAAAAAAGTCTAAAGCAGTTGACCATTCATGCATTAATCATGTGGACTGACATATGGCATGCCTTCAAATAGAAATACTTGAGTATTGGTACACCTTAATGTGACTATTGACTAAAACGTTCCTCCAAATATCACCTATGAAAAGATATACCAACAGTATTTCATTGGATCATTAACATTCAATATCTTTTAGCCAAACATGGAGAGCTATACTCTGTGTGTAGGGGAATTGATAGTGACTTAATAGATAATCAAGTGCACGTGATACCAGCTGTCTGAACTAGATTATATCTTTATTTTACATAAAAATAAATCATAGTATATTTTAAATTCCTTTACATGCCAGAATCATTTAATATTTGCCTAATCTGCTTAGTGTTGAGGGTATATTGACTATTCTCTTTCTTGTCACAGACTTTATTTATCCAGTTTTTCATATAAATCTGTGTGATTAATGTCTATGAGGATGTGTAGTAAGATAAACAAGGACACAAAGGATATGATTGAAATGAGACAACTATCCATGTAATATCAAATGAAGATTTTAAAAACTATTTGTCTACATGTATAATAGATGAATGAAACCAACAGTCCATACATAAAACATGTAAAAAAAAAGTTTGTATACCAAATTTAAAATTAGGACATAAAACTTTAAAGGTGTGGTATTATTGTCAATCGAATGAGACAGCTCAGTTCACCAAAGCTCAAATGATGTTGATGTCCCGGTAAGCAATTATTCAATTGATCTTTATTTCTTATCTTGATAGACAGAAGTTATTGTTTTACATGCATATTTGTAATTGTGCGCTATAAAGTCAATACAAGCCAAAATTGTACAAAAAGTATCTACTGTTAGACATTAAACATTTTTGTCATGTTTACAAAGACATTTATTGATAAATATCTAGTCGCCACAGTTAAGACCTATCAAACATTAAAGTTACTAACAGAAAAGTAAGACTTTTATTTTAATTCTTGATGTAATCTGCTGTTACTTACCTCCTATGTACAGTCAGAAAAAGATGAAAGAAGTCTTCTTTGATATATGACAAGTCGCCCTTTTCGAGTTACCTTCTGTGTTTTACTACATGATCGAGGCATATTAACCAGGAATAATTTCATGATTGGCCGTTATGACAGAGAGCTGACACTATAAGGTTGTCCTATTTAATTCATGCACAAATGAGTTAAGTACTCTGACAAGAAAGAAAAGTTCATTTAAAGATGTAATATACAAATATAGCCTTTGTATGAGGTCGATACAAGGATATATTGACCTGAAAGAAGTATATTGACTGTGGACGAAGTCCGAGGTCGATATACTTCTTTGGGTCGATATATCCTGTATTGACCTCATACAAAGGCTATATTTGTTATACATGTATTATTAATTTCCGACCATATTTGTATCAAAATCGTCATTTAGGTTTGTTAATTGGGATTTTATAGATATTACATTGTCTCCTTGACAATAACAACATATTATAGTTGTTATTTCATTTACTTTTTTTTTGGACATCTTATGTATTTGAAGATTTTTTTCGTCAAATAATCGATCACAGATATCATGTGTTTCAAAACGTTTAACAATATCCTGAAATTCATTACATGACGTCACAAAGTATATCGGTTTTTAGATATTCTAAAAATAACCATGCGATTTGCTTTTTGCCGGTCAATATGCTTTTTGCTATCCGCCGTTTTCTCTACCTTCGAAAATATAGTTTAACATGTGACTATCCCTAAACGAATCAAATTTGTTAAAATATACGAATTAATAATATTGTTATTTATTTAATAGTAGAATTAAAAACATTGCTTGCAGTACACACTGGCTAACATGTCTTTAATGCCTTTATCATGGTTATGATGATTGAAACCGAGAGTAACATGCAGATCGAGGCAGTTTGATTGGGTTTAACACTGGGCCCCCTTTTTAACAGTACTTGTCCTTACCTTAAGAAAATGATCAGCCACTGATAATATATAATAAAACGCAAATTATACAGTGAATCGTCCTGAAATGTGTGGTCCATTCTTTTTTGCCACAAATATGGTTTTGCACCTGTATCCCACAGATTGATAGTTTCCTAAGTTGAAAATAGCTACAATGACATCATCTACAAGAATGAGATTTTGTTTTCATTTCTTTGGCAGTTGACTGAAAATAAAAATTTACAGAAGTTACATACAAACACATTGTCAATTGTCGTAATACACATTGCGTTACAATGTCCATCAACTAAAACACTTAAATTACGCTATTTTGTCAATTGAAAATTAAAGTGGTAATCTATAATAATTACATTTAAAAATGAATGAAGTCCGTTACCATAATGATAAGTCTATACGTGACAAAAATAAGAAAACAACTCGATACATGTGTACAAAAATTACGTTCCGATATCGTAAGTGACGAGTACAAAATATAGAAGTAGTGGCGAGTAGTGCGAAGTCTCGCTGCGGAAGAGATTACGATAAACCGCGAAATTCCCATCCTTCTTACTATACAAATCCTTGAACTGTTTAAGTAAATGTGTTAATATAACATGGTTAATTCCAGGAATATTATAAAATTCTTGGACATGTTTTGACCATTTAATACCAGATAGATATATAGTTCTTTGAGAAAATATGAGCCCTTTTGTACAAACAAATATATTATAACCTATATTGATCCCTCATAAAACATGTAAAAGGGATCTGTATTACATTAAGGGGTTGCCCCCAAACTGATTATGACTTGAATGAAGAATTCATTTTTTTTTGTCTCATTGTCAGTCACACATACCAGAGACATATATATATATATATATATATACAGATTTTTACACATATATATGTCTCTGTACATACATAGACCAGATTTATTTATGTCTTGGTGAACAGGGAATAAATACTTCAGAAATAAAAAAAATGTCAAAGTACAAGTGATAAATCAAGTTTTAATATTATCAAAACCTACTATTTTATGTTTACAAAAAAAAATTTAATCGCTCGCCTTTACTTTTCAAGCTTCGCCTCAAAAATTTGCAAATGAAATATTTAAAAAAAAAATTTCAAATCGCTCGCCCCAAATTTTAGAGTCCAAAAATCCGTAGAACAAGAAATTTAAATTGGTGTGGCCTTACCAAGAACTGTCGATAAGACAAAACGACCTTTTTGGAACTTTTTTTTTTGCAAAGGAGCACATATATATGATTTATGGCTATATCCCTTAACACCCTACTAAGCCCTATTTTCCCAAATATTGTACAAAAGAGACCTTTTTAGACACTGACATATTAAAGAAATTATTTTTTTGATACATATTTCTAACAACTGTCTTATATATATGTAACACTCACAAACGTGTCCTTCCCCCCAAACGTGTCCGAATCCCCCAAACGTGTCCACATTGACGTCACTGAACTGCAAAACATGTCTAGTTAAAAACATCGCCAAAGCGTGTGATTTGTATAAACGCCCAAACGTGTCCATTTCTCAACAAACCCCCAAACGTTTCCAATCCCAAAAATGTGTCCATATCAAGCGTTATTTGGTTATTGCTATTCTATTAACGTATTCTAATTTTACCATTAATTAAAAATATAGATAAGCTTTTTAAATGGCCGAAAAAACTGGGTAAAAGTTGGGGCGTCATTTCGGCTATGTTGTATGTAAATTGTAAGCAAACATGTTTAGTTAAACTGTACAGTTAACGGATGAAAGTGCCCCTTTGTCTGCACATTAAAATTGTATGTTCTCTCTAAATATTGTGAAACACCGGCAACTGGACGATCAACAGTATAAGATAAATTTATACAGTACAAATGTAAAAAAAAACAACCTTTTAACCTATGTTCTCTGAATATGCATGAAATACTTGCAACTGGACAATACACAATCATCAGTTTCAAGATAATTTAAACAGTATAGAACAGTAAAATCATTAAAACATGTATGTTCTCTAAATATGCATAAAATACTTGCAACTGGAAATACGCTATCAACAGTCTAAAGTTAATTTATACAGCAAATGTAAAACTATTTCGCTCTAAATATGCATACTTTAGATAATATGAGTACTTGCAACTGGACAATTAATACGCTAACAGTCTAGAAAGTGAATTAATACAACTTACAAATTAAATTTGCAATTACGGTAACCACTAATAACCGGCGTTGATCACATAACATTCATATAAATAAACAGAATCTATAAAACCAATGCATGAAACATTTGGCACTGGACGTTATGTCTCTTGATCATGTGTCTTTAGTGATGCTTGAACCCTAAAACTTATAAAAAGAAACCGGATAACCAGTTTATGATTTGATGAGTTTTTGAAATACACACAAATTCAGATAGAGAACTATTAACAAAAGATTTAAAAAAAAAAATGCTGCTTAACGCTCGCCAGGCAATATTCGGATAAATATACAAAGCATCATCGGAGTTTTTAAGTACATAATAATTTACAAAGTCACCGATTAAGTGAACTCTATAATTATGCGCAGGTTCGCTCTAAATGAGTTTGAAATACTTGCAAATGAACAATAAGCAATTTCAGTCAAAAATTAATTAACAATTACAAATTAAATTTTGAATTATGATATTCATTAAAAACCTACATTTAATTAACTAAAGCTATTAAATGAAAACTTTGTCACCTGTGTTCCCATCATAAAATTCCCGTAAACGTTATCAGTGATTTTATTTAGGAGATACATGTATAAACGCTAAAAGACATGAGACGTTCTGGCGTTAAATATTGGACACGTTTTGGCGAATAACATTTATCGGACACGTTTGGGGATTATGAATTCGGACACGTTTGGGGGAAATTGTACATTTCGGACACGTTTAGGGAGAAAAGACACATTTGGGGGAATCGGACACGTTTCTGGGGAAGTACACGTTTGGGAGTGTTACATATATATGTCGTGTACATGTTATTATTTTGTACAGGTTATAACTTGACTTGTCCAATTTTTATTAAGTAAAAGATAATAACTTGTACAAATCATTATAATTCTACCTTGGCCTTTTTCCTGACTACAACACAACTTTCCCTTTAAACAAATAATTTATTATAAGTGCATCAGTATAAACGTGAAACATTTTGAAATTTTTATTTGATAAATTTGGTAGCCAATTTGTATACAGTTTCATGGTTAAGTAGGGTATAAAAGGATAAAAATTGAGACATCAAATAAAATCTTCAAATAATTCTGTATTTACTTGTGAAAGATAAAGATGTACTTTAAGTAATGTAAAGGAAGCCAAGTTAAGTTCCAAAAAACAGCACTTCAAAAATAATTCTTAAGATGGCATGATGTTTTGAATGTAGCAGGAATTAAATTAATAAACTCATTTGCAAAGGAGACGAAATTATTTATTATTGTACAGTTGATCAACCTTACCCTCTGCATGCCAAGAAATTACCTCCGTTGAAATTCTGCAAATATCCCATTGAGCAAATTGCATGAAAGATAAATTTTGACCATTTGTTATATAGCAGTATTCTTAGCGAGACGTACATAAAGGTCATAAATCAATTATTTGAATGAAATTAAATCTGTATCTACTAATATGTGCCGTAGGAGGTCCACCAGAATTTTTAGCTAGGATTTCTTGGCATGGATTAGAACAGCACACTCTGAAGTTAAAATTGGTCTTGGAGGCATACAAATAATAAATATAAGGAGTTATAAAAACACAATTTTCCACTATAAGCAGAGAAATTATCCGGATTTTCACTCATAGTCAAGTCAAAGTCAAAGACCATTTTGATTATCAATTATGTACTATCAGGATCACTATTTAAAATTCAGTGGACTGTGCCCGTAAAAGGCAGAAGTGGCTTACCAACTCACTGACATTGCTTTAATTTTGGAGCTCCATATATCCTGCATGGTGTTAATTGAAGGGAATTTCTTCTATGGCTAGAACTGTGATTTATGTATGATAGACAACTCCCCCCTCAAAGTCATGTGTTTCGTAAAAATATAGAATGCTGACATAAAAAGTATGATGATTTGATGTACACATGAGAACAACTGACACTGGTCTGAATGATTAAGAATTGTGCAATTCCATAAAAAAAGTAGATAAATAATTTATTATAATTAAACCCCATCTGTCAGAGAACAATTGAATATTTCCCTTCATTTAAAAATCAAAATAATTGGAAGAAGATTTTCATTTTATTTATTCCTTTCGATGACTTTGTCACTTTGCACCAGTAGTCCGTATTTTAGTGACTCCTGGTTGTTCAACCCAATATGCTCAAAGTGTCATTTTTGCTGAAGTTACAATGTATATCCTAACAAGAGGCTGTCACAACGACAGCAAACCGGATTTATTAATATTTATTTGTGTCCTGGCAATATACCAAGAACCATTACTGATGAATGGTGAAAGTGAAAATCGTCAAAATCAAATTTGACCTCCATTTTGTCTTCAGTATCAACATATTAAAATTTGAAAAGCTTAGATTGAATGGTTCATGAGAAAATGCAACAACGTGAATGGAAACGCCATTTTACAATATTTCAAGAACCATAACTCCTGAACGGTAAAAGTCAAAATCGTCATTATTGAACTTGGCCTATATTTTGGCATCAGTAACAACATATTAAAATTTGGGAAGCTTTGGTAGAACAGTTTATGCGTAAATGCACGGACACGACTGAAAACTCCATTTTTCAATCTTTCAAGAACCATAACTCCTGAATGGTAAAAGTCAAAATCGTCATTATTGAACTTGACCTCCATTTTGTCATCAGTAACAACATATTAAAATTTGGGAAGCTTTGGTAGAACAGTTCATGCGTTAATGCACGGACACGACTGGAAACTCCATTTTTCAATCTTTCAAGATGGCATCATACAAGTAATTACTCTTACAGCCCTTGGATGGTGTGAACTTCCCAAAAGAACGTGTATCGTGTAATGGTGTATGGCATATGGTGTAATGGTGTAAGGTGTATAGTGCTATGGTGTATGGTGTAAGGGGAATGGTGTAATGGTGTTTGAGGAATGGTGTGATTGTGGTAACGTGCGATCGGGAATGGTGTGGATGATGGTGTACGACATTTCATTGGTTCAAAACGAAATTCTTTTTAATTATTTTTTTCGAATTGTAAACATAAACAATACTAATGATCTTAATATTTGAAGTTTTATTGCATTATTGGTAATTTTTGATCGTGAAAATAGAATGGGGAATGGTGCGTGGTTTAAGGTGTAAGGTGTATGGTTCATGGTGTAACGTGTATGGTGTATTGGTACAAGGTGTATGGTGTAATGGTGTATGGTGTATGGTGTTATGGTGTAAAGTGTTAGTGGGAGGTTTACACCAGCCAATGACAGTACAAAGTTTTTGTACAGATAATAAATAACCTGTACAAAATAATAAAATGTACACGACACGACACGATACTGATCCGCAAATTTCTCCCAAAAACTATGAAATAGTTTCTCATACATACTGATCCTCCTGAAATTTCCTCCAAAATTTTTACAATCACTAACAATATATCGATCTATCAGTACAGTTTATTCCGTTAATTAAAAAGACGAACTGCATTTTATCGGAATAAACGGTATTTCTTATTCAAATAAAAGACTGCTTCATATATACTGATCCTAAAATTTCCCAAAAACTATTATAGAATACTGTCTTATGTATACTTATCCTCAAATACGTCCAAAAACTCCAAAACACTCTCTAAAATATACCTATCCTCAAATTTTCAACAACAAAAATTAAAACACTGTCTTATAATACTGCCCAAAGACAGGTGCCCATAATTAAGTGGTTGTCGATTGTTGCTGTTTATCATATTTTTCCCCCCATTTATTGTATTGTTCATTAACCAGGCCGTAAGTTTTCTCGTTTAAATTGTTTTACATTTTTCAATTCGGGGCCTATTAAATATTGCTGACTATATGGTATGGGTTTTGCTAATTGTTGAAGGTCGTACAGTGACACATATTTATTAAATTCTACGTCACGTTGTTTCTGGTAGAAAGTTGTCTAATTGGCCATCATGCCAAATCTGTTTCTTTTTCAATGATCTTCAAATTTCCACCAAAACTATAAAACGTCGCCGTTCCGGGTTACGAAAATGAATTAAATCGTTCCGTTATTCATAGGTAGATAACCAATGAAATGGACCGATATCATAATAAAATGGTCCAATTTTCCCGTTGTGGGGACGGGGGATATTTCCTCTTGTTTAAAATCCAGTTTTCGTAGTCTTGCACTGAGCCAGTTTATTCTTTTTCCTTTAAATATTCCCATATTTTTAACTTAATCAGGATCAATATTTGTGAAGAATATGCAAGAACAATTCCTGTTACTTCAAAGCGAACGAAAGATTTTTATTCGGCAATGACTAAACCAAAGAAAGAAAACGTTAACGGGCAGGACGGAAAGTTAGTAAGTGTACTTAGAATAAGATCGTCTTAAGGATATTCTTAAACGATGTTAAGAGAAAGGAAAGGGCGAATAAATAATGCTTCTAGTTACACTCTTAAAAGATTCTTAGTGCACTCTTTGTGCTATCTTAAACTATGACTTACGAGAATTTTAAGAGATGTTTCTTGTTACTGGCCCCAGGGTCCTTATTGTCTAATTAATAAACCTGGTGCCGGTAACAAGATATTTTATAAAGAGAGGTCGTAAGTATTGAATTAAAGGGAAGATAAGATAATTCTAAGATCACTCAAAAGCTCCCTGAGGTTGTTCGTAGATCGCTCTTATTTCTTCCTTAAGTTACATCGTAATAGTTTTCAAGTTACGAGTTCTTAATAATTTTCTGATGTCTCCGTTTTTGGTTTCTCACAAAGAAATTAGAATCCCCTTAAATGAATCATAGAAAACGTTTTAATAAACGATTAAATGCGCATAACAACCCATTTAACCTAAGGAAAACAATTCTGGCCGCAGACCGCCATTATTCTTCCGGCCCTATTTTGATAAAAGTAAAATTGAATTAAAAACTTTGCAACGCTTCAAACATTAAATTATTTTAACTGCTTATAGAACATTATTATTTTAATAAAACTATGATTGTCTCAGGACAATTCTTTTGAGGGCCCTATTATTCACCAGGCCAATGGTAGGATTTAAATAGAGTATAGATGACGAGTCTCAATTGACGTCGGTTTATTTTTCTATCCTACCGTTCATTTCGGTCCAATCACTACTAGAATGGTTTACTTTTATAATTTGTAATTTGGATGGAGAGTTGTTTCATTGGCACTCATACCACATGTACATCTTCTTATATTTTTTCACTTTAAACAATATTTTTTTTTCACATTTTAAAAGCCTTCTTACAAAAAATAAAATCACAAAAATACTTAACTCCTAGGAAAATTCAAAACGGAAATTAAGTCCTTCACCAAATGGCAAAATCAAATGATTGAACACATCAAACGAATGGACAACACAGTTACTTGTCATATTCCTGACTTGTTACAGGCATTTTCAAAGTGTAAATAAATGACGGATTTAACCCGGATTTAAAGAGCTGAACCTCTCACTTGTATGACAGTCTTGTCAAATTCCATGATATTGATAACGATGCGTGAACAAAAAAGACACAATAGACAAATTAGGTGTCTTAAGATCATCATATCTTCATCCTAACTTTGTGAATGTTTTCTCATTTTTTTTACGTGAAGATGAACGTGAAAAGAAACGCACCATCGGTTATTAATTCGTATAAAGAAATTGTGCATGAATTTAAAACTTTGAACTTCGTATTTTTACGATACGATGACACTACGAAGATCAATATTCTTATTTCAAAACAAATAGTTTTACACTTTATATCAAAATCCTATTTGAATTTATTTCATAACTACATTTAAAATCATGCATTTAATTAAATACATGTTATTACAAAATTTTATAAACTATTTTATTAATTGGTTTCGTCTCTAATAAATGTTTTATCAAACAATTACTTTAACTATTTAGACTTTCACATATAGGATATGTTAAGGACGTCCTAACATAAGATGCGTTTGAGATAGCTTCGAGACGCAACTTAAGAGTGTCCTAAGTCGATTCTAAGTCCATCCTAAAATCGGTTTTATCTATGACTTAGGACGAATCTTAGGATACTTTCGAGAACACCACCCCTGGTTTAATCGATTTGTTTTGTATTTTAGGTATCACAAGTACTTAGTCACGAATTTTACAGAAGAAGTTTAAGTAAGTATTTGTTTTACTGTTGGGTTTAATACATTCTAATGTAATCTGTAAATTTCATCGAGATGCATTATATTGCCATATTAAAAATTACTAGAACACACTCGCGAAATTGCGCGCATTTACCGCTTGTAAACTGTTGTAAGATGAATTTTTGAGAATTTCAGAAATGGTAAAATAAAAGCCCTCTCCCTTTTTACCAAAATCCGATATGTGTTTCCTTTCTGTTAAATTCCACTATTTTCGTGTTTCTGGCCTCAAACCACATTTATTCTTTCCCTTTGCTACAATGCAATTTTTGATAAAAGTCCATTTGAATTAAAAAAACCATTGCACCGCTTCAAACGTGAAATAAATGTAACTGACTAAGACTAATTTCTACCCTAATTTCATTTTCAACTATACATTTTTTCCGCGTGTTTTACTTTTTCAAGACATATGCAACTACTATGACCCCTTAGATAGTAAATATTTAAAAAAAAAAAAAACAAAAAAAAAAAAACGTTAGACAGAAAAACTTCGGAAGCATGACCTCATATAATAATTTGGAACTATACTCCACGAACCACGAACAAAGGGTGGCATGAAAGCCATCTGTATACTGTGCACATATATATATTATTAATAAAGTTTATTTGCAATTAACTACGGATTCCAAGTTTCTTCTCCTCGGCGATCACTACTGTAATTATTTAAAGAGTCTCTGTACATAATAGCAGTGTTATCTTAGTAAAGATGTAGATAAACTCGAAAAGAATTGTCCTCTCTCCGAGTACTTATGAAAATCATGTACAAGTTTTAAACTGTCTACGATATATGATAAATTTTGTAGTTACTGATGTATTTTATTTTTGATAATCTCGCATGAAGCTGATACCATACTGACACAATTTTAATCACAATCGTTTTGTTCTGTTTGATCAGCTTATTTTTACCATTTAAATTTACAAGCTATAGGCTTTGGGATATTTCCAAACTGCAGCTTGTTTTACAGAGTACAAAGTATATATGAAAAACCCTATTGTTAGTAATGGAAAGAAAACTAAGCTTTTATATTAAGAAGATAGCTTATAGTATTTAGAATTAGGATTAAAGCAAAATTCAATTCATGCTTCCCATTTGTTCCTTAGAAACAGTTTTAGATTGAGTCCTATTGATTATTGGGGCGTTGTTGAAGGTTGCGTACGTAATGATATTATAAGAATCCTGGTATCTTTGCTTATTTTATGATTAATAAAATCATAAAGGGGATTCCAATATTAAGGTGCGAAATTTCCTATCCACAAACTGACCTTGAAACCCAGAAAAACAAATTAGTATGTAACTAATTGGTGAGACCGACATTTACTAAGATCTACCTTCGTTCTACATGACTGATTATAATCGAATAATGTAAACACAAATATATGATAAAACAAATTGAACGAGGACGAAAAGATAAAGAACTGATGGATGTTTGTCATCCAGTTCAAAGTTTATAGATAGTTAGAAATCAAAATTCAATGTTCAATAAAGACGATACAGTTGAGTTCTATCGTCTTTATTACATATTGTTTTTGGAAGTCTCATAAAATACTTGTAATTGTTTTATAATTGTAGAAAGAATAAAAGTGCTTAAAGTGCTTATGTAAAAAATCTAGAAACAATCGTTTACGATTAAACTTGCAAAGGACACGGACCTATCATTTCTTTTTACTTTTTACAATCCGTTTTTTAGACTATTTAAAAAAAGAGGATGTGGTATGATTGCCAATGAGACAACTGCCCACAAGAGACCAAAATGACACAGACATTAACAACTATAGGTCACCGTACAGCCTTCAACTTTTTTTTAAATGCATGCATTTTTAAGGGTATACGATACAGTTTTTATCCCGAATCTACATTTTGATAAAATTTTCATATAGACTATTTTTTAACATGTCTTGCGGAAAAGAAGTCCATTCATTAGATCGAAAATTAAGAAACTTGAGATGAGTTTTTGGCATATTACCGATGGCAACTTTGAGGATATTCACATTGAGTCTTGTTTCATAACGTATGTACAAGCTTTTCAGATATACCATTTTATTAAAGGCATTTGGATGTATGTACGAAATCAAATTATTTTCAAACTCTATTTTTTTAATAACATGATCTGTAGGATTGACCAATCCATTTTCCCGGATGTGACTTACAACGACTTGCGTTCCGTTCGGCATTCTGGGAATATTATTTAAATATCGACCTGAACAAATAACGACATGTTTACTTAAACACTGACAATCATTGGCGCAATCGACAATGTCTGTCCTATATTCGAGCATCAAATAAAATTTAAGCCATAACCAGATGGCTAGGTCTTTAGGTCTCATTCTGGAGGTGAATCTGAAAGATATAGCAAACATATTAAAATCACCTGTGAACATCTTTACATATCAATTGACGTCCAGATGGGACAATTTAATGAGAGTTAAAAGAGGGACATATTCTTACAAATATTTCATTTCACTTATGAACATATTCATATTTATCATAACACCTTATGAAAACATGATGTCTTACAACCGATTTAAAAAAAAAGACAATATATCAATAACAAGCCTTAAGGTGGCTCCTGGGTACAAAAATTTCAGAAAAAAATTAAACCTTTATTTTTTCATTACAAATTTTATTTATTACACTATTAGTTGTTACTTTATGATATGGTACAAAAAACAACCCAAATAATTGATTTGGTTTGGCCCCAGATGACTTTAAAAATTGAAAAAGATCCAAATTATCTCCCTTTGATGCAAAAATGCCATTTTTTGGCATTAAATTTGAAATATCTTTTTTAACTCATCGGTGACCTATATTTTTTATTATTGTTTTCAAATAAGCTTTACATAAACTAAATAATTGTAAAATTTAAGCAATTTCTGTAATTAGGTTATTTTTTTATTTCGATATTTCTTCTTTTTCTCCTATTAGTTCAACAGAAAAAGAGGACATTAACCAAAATGTATGCTTCTTCCAGAGGCAGATTTTAGCTTAAACGAACGGTGACCCCATTTTTTTATTTCATTTTTCTTTTAAGTATACGATAAAGTTCATTTATAAAAAAACATAGCGAAATCCTATATTAGAAAAAAAAATTGATTTATACCCAGGAGCCCCCTTAATTGTTTCCCTAAAGATTCCTAATGTTCAAATTTGTCAATCCTTGAAATCTATTGATAAACGAATTTGATTAGAATATATAGACACTTGTTTTTTTAAATGTCAGTTATGAGGTAACAATGACGTCATAAACTCTTGACATGCATTGATATATTGTTACGTATATCAAGCTTAAGACTGCAGTCTTTTATGTTGTTCAAATCTCGTTTATTGATTAGAAAGATTCTATATGAGTGCCATTTTTAACATTGTTTTAAACTAAATTAGATAAGACATAGCGAAACAAAGAATATTTTGCATCTTTGAACAATTCAAAATATGTATTGAATAATGCATTGGATCATATATACATATATCTATTTTTTAAATGGGATCAACTATGCAAGGTTTTAGAGGGACAGTCTTCGAAAAAAATTACAAAAGTTTGCATCTCTAAAATCTCTAAATGAAATGAAAAATACATGTAATAAATAATTTATAATTTTGTGAGGTGCTCATTGTTTTAGTAATAACAAACTGCATACCAAATGTCTATGTTAACAAATAATGTACATCAACACACAATTAGGTTAGGACGCCCCCGCTGCAAGGGGAAGGGGTCATTCAGTGTTACTCTTGACCGTTCTTCCTTCCGTCTTTCAATCTTTCCGTCCGTCCCATTTTCGTCGAAAACAATCTTGAGCGGAAGCATTCATGTCATCAGTCACATTATTTTATTTACTGAAATGAAATTAAATCATTTATTCGTTTCTGAAAAAACAAAAAACAAATAGAAACTAAATACTTACACTTCCTATATAACTGTTCTTTTTTTTTTGTAAGAATGTATCGGAAATATTGATATTTGTTCAAGATAGTGTCAAGTATTGTGATAAAACCGGCAATTGCTTCCTTATTTTTTGATAATAATATTTTTAAAAACAAAGTTTAAATCGTTGTTGTATTTGCTATAAAAGATAGCAGTATCCGTGATCTTAAAAATCCGAATAACGTACGTGTATTTAAAGAATTATTGATTAAATTATCCAAAGACGACAAGATTTTAAACCTTGCAAATTAATCGATATTATTAGCAATAATACTTATATTTACATAAATATAAGCATCGGTGTTGACTTGAATATCAATTATATGGTCATTTTAATAACTTTCCTGTTTACGAAACAATGATTTTCTAAAAAATCTAAGGATTTCTTATCACAGGCATATAATGCCTAATCCGAACTTGGCACAACGTTTTGGAATTTGGGTCCTCAATGCTTTTCAATTTTGTACCTGTTTGGCTTGATAACTATTTTGATCTGAGCGTCACGGATGAGACTTATGTAGACGAAACGCGCGTCTGGCGTATACACATATAATCCTGGTACCTTTAGTTTACCTGGATCATTTCTAAATTTTCTGGCACGGTTAACAACATTTCCGTAAAAATGAGGATGTGCTATCCCGATTGAAATAAGTCTTCTACAGACACAACCAAACTTCAAAACCAAATCTTTATATCTATGGACAAATTTATTAAAGGTTTTAAGTAATTTATGGTAATGATATCCCTGGTTTAATTATTTACCAGTAATACAAAGATTACGTTTGTTAAAATCAAAAAAGTCACAACAGACACGGGCATAGCAAACAAGCTGTGAAATAAAAACACCGTAAGATGGTACCAAAGGAACATCAGCATCTAAAAAATATTGCGTTGGATAAAAACCGCAATTTTTATACGTCTGCATGTAAACAAATTTCGTTGTAGAAGGGTCTAAAAACAGCACAAACAACATTTTCCAAAAGACCATACAAGTGAAAAAGTATATTTTAACAAAACGCATTAACGATTAACAGGTCGAACAACTGATGTTTTTTTAATATATTCCTTTATTTTAATGTGGTCTGGTTTACAGTTTATATTTTAAAATTGATCTTTTGAATTATTAAATTTGCCAAACCTCAAACTCTCTGTTTATTTCTATTCAGTTTCATTCCAGAAAGGCTTCCAAAAGTTTCAATGAAATTGAGGGCTATATTTATATATTTGCGTATTTTTACACACATTTACAATTCACTATTTTGAGGTACACTTTTGATATGCATACAAGTTATGTTTGACCTTTCCCATTTTATCGAAGAACACACCGAAGGTGATCTAGGGGTGTCAGGATTGATCAAATGAAAGACCAACCGTAGTGAGGTCTTTCGTTGGGCAATCCTGACACCCCTAGGTGTGGTCTACGAAAAGAAAAACTTTAAAATATGCATTATCTGACTTATATACGGTTTGCTATATTTTGTTTCTATTTAATTTGTTATGACATTTCTATCGCAAAAAAGTGAATATTTTCTCAACAATTTTAATAAAATTGAATGAAATATTAAGAACAATTTCCTGTAGAATAACCTAACATTTTTTAATCAGGATATAATTATAATCCCGAATGGACCGCATCAAATGAAACTCGTGTGTTTATTTTGAAATCTTCTGCAGACTGGAAATCACGAAAATGATTATCAATTGTTACGGCCTGAAATCGCCTTAAAATTGTAGCCAACAAAATATACAAATCAAAAATAAAATTTAACAAGATTTATTTTACAAAAGTTTACAAAAAGTATTAAACAAATATTACTGTCAACTTAACTGTCAAAATAGTTCCTAGCATACTTAGCTTTCTGTTTGAACACATGTTTTTATTTTTTTTCAATTTTATCAGCTTGTTTTTGACAATTAAGTTTTTCACAGTTTTCTTTATTATAGCCAAAGTTCTTTCGTCCAATTGATTCTTTCGAATTTATCGTTAGTATGTTAAAGTCTGCCTAGCCATATTCCTTCAGTTTTTGTTCTATTAATTCTAAGATTGAGCCAAATGTTTCTATTAAGTTCATGACTAAAGATATTTCCTTTTTGGATTTTAAAAATAAGGTTGTGTCGTCAGCCAATTGACATATTTTAATACTACAGTCTTTTCCTTTTAATTTAATTTGGAACCCTTTGATATTTTTCTCAGATCTAATTCTGCATGCTAGTTCCTCCACTGCTAGTACAAAAATCAAAGCGGACAACGTACATCCTTGTCAAATTCCACGACAGATCTGAAAGGGGTTTGATATCCACCCATTATTTACAATGCACCCTGAAATACCATTGTATATAGTCTCAGCCCAGTGTATTAAATCTTTTTAAAATCCAAATTTGTTTAAAAAGCTTTTGAGAAATCTAGAAATAAAATTGCTCCTTCTACATTTAAGTTTTCAGCATAGTCAATGACATCTTGTATTTGTCTTATATTAAAACCAATGTATATATTTTTTACATAGCCTTCTGGTCGGCATTACCAATATTGGGTAGAACGTTTTTTTAGTCTTTGTGCAAGTGTATAAGCAAGAATTTTAACATCTACATTAAATAAAGTTATTAGCCTATAGTTGTCCAGAGATTTTGAATCATTCTTTTTAAAAATCAATGAAATTGCCCCCTTTCTTGCGAATTTGTCAAACTTTTCTTGTGATATGTCTCATTATATATTTTGGTTAGTATCTTTTGAATTTGGAGCCAAACTTTTCTATAGAATTCTACATTTAGTTCATCTAAACCTGGTGCTTCATTTTAAACACTGCGTCTGTAATTTCTTCTGATGTCACTAGCCCTTCTAAACTATTACTATCTTTTATAGATTACTTTAGCCGTATTTGGCACAACTTTTTGGAATTTTGGATACTTAATGCTCTTCAACTTTGTACTTGTTTGGTTTTATAAATATTTTGATTTGAGCGCCACTGATGAGTCTTATGTAGACGAAACGCACGTCTGGCGTACTAAATTATAATCCTGGTACCTTTGATAATTATTTACACCACTGGGTCGATGCCACTGCTGGTGAACTTTTTGTCCCCGATGGTATCACTAGCCCAGTAGTCAGCACTTCGATGTTTCTGTGTTGACACGAATATAAATAATGTGGTCATTTTTATAAATTTCCTGTTAACAAAACTTTGAATTTTCGAAAAAACAAGGATTTTCTTATCCCAGGTATAGATTACCTTGACCGTATTTGGCACAACTTTTTGGAATTTTGGATACTCAATGCTCTTCAACTTTGTAATTGTTTGGTTTTATAAATATTTTGATTTGAGCGTCACTGATGAGTCTTGTGTAGACGAAACGCGCGTCTGGCGTACTAAATTATTATCCTGGTACCTTTGATAAATATTTATCAGATAGTTTTTTTTCTATTTAGTATTTTGAATATACTCTTTAGTAATTTACCATTTTCTACATAAAATAATGCCTGTACCAAGTCAGGAATATGACAGTCGTTATCATTTGGTTTGATGTGTTCGAGTTTTAGATTTAATTTGCCATTTGATTAGGGACTTTCCGTTATGAATTTTCCTCGGATATCAGTATTTTGCTGATTTAAATTATTGCTTATGTATTGTGTACGTTCATTCGTGAATAATTGTGTCGTTCGGTCATGCGTTGAACATTTTTCTTTATTTGAATTCTTCCGACTCGTTATTTTACAATTAATGGAGTCCTAACAATGATCAATGGCTAACTTATATTTCATAAAGACTCTCTTAGATAGTTGTTCTAGTGGCAATCCCACCTCATTTTTTTTCTGTTTATATTATTACACTTTCAAATAATTAGAGGCTAATACGTTACAGCGATAGTTGAATCATTTCTGAAAAATGTGTATAGCTATAACATTACCAAACAGATGGATGCCATAAGAGCCGGCTCTGTTAATCCGGCGCACCTGACATTGATCCCGGTTTTTGTTGGGTTATATTCCTCAGTTATTAGTTTCCTAGGTTGTGTTTGGTGAGTTTTTTTGTTGTTTTTTTTGGGGGGGGGGGCATATTTGAAATAATAACAATAACTGAAGTAGACTCATAGCAATTTTCCTGCAGACTAAATTTTCCATGAGAAAGAATTGGTTCGGTTCATTTTTCCCATCAGCCAATGTATACAAACATCATAAACTTAGTCTTCTGTGCACGATTTTATCATTTTTTTCGCATCAATTTCGTATAATCGTCAATTTTTTTTTAATCGGTCAGTGTTATTGTGAAAAAATGGCAGGTGATTAAAGTTCGTGTTTTCAAGCCGAAGTTTAACGATTGTCACCTGTTTGTCAACAAACAACAAAAAGCATGGATATTGAGCACGTGTTTAACACGTACAATCAGATAGCAGTTTATTTTAAGGACATCCATGCGTAATGCGATTACCGGATTGTTACGAGATGGGTCACACTTACGTCACTTTGCAAACGGAAATATGTCGGGAAATTGCTTCCTGGAAGGTCCCTAAAGCAATTAAAATAAAGTAAACTTCTTCTAAATATGAACAAATTAAAGAATTTTCTTCAGAAAAAAGTATCTGTTTATAATGAAAACTATCAATTGAGTTATAAAAAACATATGCATTATTTTTTTCTAATTTGAGGTTTCTTTTGACTTTAAGAATACAGACATGAAACACCCCTGGGTGTTGAAACAGTAACAGATTGTACTCATATTGGTGAAAATGCTAGAAGTTTAAATGCGGACAACTGCAGTTCTCCTCTGCACTTATGTAGAAAGGAACTAAACGGAATAAAATGAATTAAAACTTAGGATAACCAAAATGTAGCTGCATTCGCTCTTTTCCATTTACTTCTTTACAATGATTTGTAAAGAACATAATTATGAGTAAGTAATAGAAAGAGAAAAAAAAACAATCGGACGATGCTGACGAATTAGGGTTTAACGTCCTGTGACAAATATCATGTGCATATGAGAACGACAACAAGTTATACGAACCCTGTGTTGTATTAGAAAGACAATTTCAGTCGGATTTGAGTACGTGCTACTTTGAACAGACACAACAAATTAAGGCTGATTGGAAACGTTAATAATAAATTCATGCATCTTCCAGCGGCCAATTCATATCACGATATATTGAAGTGACACACCCTTTAATAAAATGCAAAGAAAGTCAAAATAAAAATGCTCTTACTAGAAGGATACTGTTGCACCGTATTGTCAAATTGTTTTTACTCAATAACATCTCATTCTTAACTTATGAGAAAAAGCGGTTGAAAAACGGATTGATGTTGGATGCGTAGATGTAAGGTTGAAATTTGTATAGTTTATACACCGATAAATTCCTTCGTTTTTATGTATTGTTTGTGAGTGCATTAGTCCAGTTTATATACCTACACATGTATATCCGTTAAAAACGCGTTTAATCCTATAACATTTACAGGATAAATGTCATATACGAATTTTATATTCAGTTACGTAGTGAATTATTTTCTATTAAGATGTGTGCAAGATCTGCACTAGATTAAGGTAGCACAATACAAAAACAACTAAATTTTATCAAAATTTCATTTTCAGCTGTTTTTGTTACTTTTTAATATTCCAAAACCACAGAAGAAAAATTTATTTACATATCTTGCACTGTTAATGAGTGTTGATGATAATTAGTTTTATAAACAAATGCACGTGTCTGACTGATACAAGATAGAAACATGTGGGCAGTACTTTGTGGTTTATCAATAGAATCATTTGACAGCTTTATGACCACTGACCATCAATAAAAATAACAGTTATGAAAAAGAGGTGGATTAGGGATTTATGGAAAAAAGAAGTTATTGAATTCCAAATAAAAATACATTTCTTTATTGGAGCTGCCAGGAGAAAAAAAACCCAACTATTACATGTATTAGGAGATATAGAGGGAATCAAAATATAAATGTACAGATATTAAACAAATATAATTGTACAACAATTAATGTTTCTGATGTTTATACTAGAATATCTTAAGGAGAATATTGAAATATGATATAAAAAAGAAGATGTGGTATGATTGCCAATGAGACAACTCTCCACAAAAGACCAAACCGACACAGACATTAACAACTATAGGTCACCGTACGAATTCTTTTTGAAAGAAAATACAAATTGAATATTTCATTATGAAACTGCAAAAGAATGAAAAAAAAATGTACTTAGTTTGTGTAAAACACCTTATTGTCATTGTATACAATAACAATTTTAGAAATCCCCCATATGGATCATCTAGACTGACCAACTGATCATTTTGTGTAAAAGCATAACTTACTTTTTGTAACAATGCAAAAATCAAAACATATTTTTTATGTACTAAATGAATAAAAGCCATATTGAAGAAAGTAAATGCAATGTGTACTTAAACTTCTGAGATCATTTATAGTAAAGGTTTATCATGGTGGGTGGAGTTTTGACCATATCTGTAGCAACTGACTTCCAGCAAGGTCACTAATGATATAAAATCTCCCGCCAGATCTGATTTTTGTTGCATAGGGTGTGCATTTCTTTATATATTTAGAATTGCTGAAATGGAATCCTTTCTTACTGGTAAAAACCTAATTGATTTATGATTAAAGGCTAATCCTGAAGTATCCCCATGGTACATGTGTGAATTATATTGAAGTTAATGGGGTACAAGTGGGAAAATTCTTTTTTAATCAATTGTGACACATTCATTTTTGTCATGGAAATGTAGTTTTAAATGAAATTAGCTCCGCAATAGGTGTCCCTATATGCCTGATTTTCACACATGTTGTTCCTTGACCAGTTATCTTCAAAACCGTGTCTCAGATTTCCAAAAACATCAATAGAACACATTTTATACCCAATTGAATTAAGTGATCTCTTATGAATTGAGGTTGCAAACTTCATTGGCGGTTTATGAGAGAATGAAATACAATAGGAAAAATCTGAGACACTGTTTTGGAGGTCAAACTGTGCTGCACAAGAATCTATAAAATATTTTGGGATGCTATACATAACAAAGAGGCTAATATCATTCAAGTGTGGACATCACAATATAGCAACTAATTACATAATATCACCTTTGAAAGATTAATCTTTGTACTTTGTTTTGGTACCTCATTTATAAAATTCAAAGTTGAAATGAAGAAATTACATCAGTTTATAGTTGTCTGATTGGGGGTGAAAAAATCTTTGTATTGTGCTACCTTAATTTGATAGTTTGATATACACTGATATACATTCAAAAAAAGTTTAATGTTTCTCAGTAAATATATGATTGATAACCTATGTCATAATCCTTCACTGCACTATACGGGTAACAATTCACCAAAATAACGTACACCTCCCAGCTGAATTCAGACGCAATTTCAAATTGTAAATAATTACTAAAAATGTTCTGGTATCTGGAAATGAAAAGGTTCAGGTGAATCCCTTTTAAGGAAGTCGGTAATTATTATTCAGTGAGAAACCGTAATAGTTGATGCGAAATGAATAAAATAAACGTAGTGCAAGCTTTTTTTCTTGCATTGCTGTCTGAAATTGCCAGCTCCAAAAATGTCAATTCCGTGAAATGTTTGCCTACATGTTTATTAACCGTACAAACTAATTTAGATAGATATCCCGTACTCGAAATTAAAATGTTACATTTGTTAAGATTGGAAGGATAATGTAACACAGCAATACAATAGACAGTGGACAACAACATGGCAATATGAGATAACGGAAATAGAAGTAACTTTCAATATATACTATATTTTCACTGAACTTTAAATTTATTTAGGGGCCAGCCGAGGAACACCCCTGATTGCGGGATGTTCACGCTGCGTTAAAGATTCATTGGTGGCCTTCAGCTGTTGACTACTTTGTGGTCGAATTGTTGTCTCTTTGACGTATTCCCCATTTCCATTCTCAATTCTATATTTTGTACTGACATGGTAGCGGTTTTTTTTCTTAGAATACTGTTTGATACGCACATTTTTTTATTTTATCTCAGACTTTCGAGTAACTCTTTCTAATAAATGATATAAATTTATTTTATTTTTTGTTTAGCAGGTGTCTTAATATAGTCATAATAGTTAGGAGTTCACATGTAAACATGCCATATAAATCTGATGACTTTTGATATGCTAGTTTTTTTTCTTTTCTTTCCGTTTGTTGCTAATGGGACTAACATATTCTTAAATTAGTTTTATGCACTTCTCCTCTTTGAATTTAACTTCAGGTTTGGCATTTTTATTATATCTTTTCAATATATGTATCCCGTATATATAATTGTAATATATTGAATTAAATTATCAACTTGATTCCTTTTGATAGCTATTATGCGTGTGTTTCGCTGTGCTATATGTTCTCCCATTTATTTGTATTGTAGTCCTGGCATGTAATGTTTTCATTTAATGTTATATTTTACATTGCCATAAAAGCAAGACGTTTTGCTAGCCACAAAACCAGGTTCAACCCACATTTTTTTTCTTAAAATGTATTGTTCCATGTCAGGAAAATTGTCATTGTTATATTATAGTTCGTTTTTGGTTTTGTTACATTTTAGTGTTGTGTCGTATTTCTCCTCTTATCTCTTATATTTGATATGTTTCCCTCAATTTTAGTTTGTAATCCCGTTTTTTTCCCCAATCGATTTATGAAATTCGAACAGCAGAAAACTACTGTTGCCTTTATTTACTTACATAATATTTAGCAAAACCCTTAAGAATGGTTTTTGGTCCTCCGATATTTTAGTAAAATTAAACAGTTGGACAAAAATGATCTTTTCTTATTTCGCTTATCAAGTCGTTCCCTGAATACTGCCTCGCTTTTTTTAAGGTTTGAACACAAAGTATGCTTAATTTGTTTTGTATTTCATTCAAAATCAATCATTTTACATTGTACTTTTTGTCACGTACTACAGTTATATTGTAATGGCGTTTAAAAAACTTGACCAGGTTTCTTCCAGAATAATAATTTAAATAAACAATGCTTTCGGGACATTAAAAGTGACGTTATTTATTAAATTACTGTACTTAGGTGGATGAATGTGACATTTTTTTCCTTTTCCTTTTTAGACCTCTGCCAACCCATCAAAGTTTTTATTATGATCACCAATTTTTACCCTGTTTTGATATAATGCCAGTATTCCGTGACTACATTTTAACAATAGCCTTGTAGTATTAAAAAAACCAACTAAATGATACTCATATTTTTTTTGTAGACTTGCTTTATATACAGCTTTTTATAATGTATCGGTCCTTTTTCTTGTATATATTGTCTTTTGTTCACTGAATAGCACTAAAAGAAAGTTTACTAAAGAGACATTCAAATGCATAAGTCGCGAACAAACTGCAAACGCCATGCCAAAAAAGAGAAACAGCGAGAAGACGACTCACAGCACACAACACATATAATAGAAAACTTAATAGGGAGCAACACAATCCCCAAGTGAAGGCAGAGCCTGTTTTATATGGGGATTATGTAGTGTTACTTCTGTAAGTACAATCCCGTTGATAAGACTTCCTTATTCTGGTCATGACAATTAGAAAATAGACGTCATCATCTGTCATGTCTGTTGAACAAACATTCGATGAAATTCAACTATCTAGTGATGGTGTCAGTAAAAGTTTCGAAGGTGGATCATTTCAACTTCAATACTTGGAAATCTTGGTTTGATGACTTTCTCAAAAATATGAAACCTCTCTCAAGGACATTATGATGAGACATGCAAGCTCTAGAATACCGTAACAACTGAGACATATATACTCCACATGCAGGCGCTGCTTGAATGTTGGTGCATACCAATGAACAGTTAACAATTTGGAAGCTGCAATCATTTATTTTGTCGTTAACTTTTGTTTTCATCCGACTCTTATTGTCAATTTCAAGATAAAAGGTACACTGGACTGTATCTGTTATCTGTTACTTTTGTTATTTTATGTTCAATGGGAAAGGTGTGTTCAATATAAGTTTAATTCTCAAAAACCTTTTTAAAAAAACTAATATTCCAAAAGTTGTGTATGTGCTTTAAAAGCACCCAAATTGCAATACAATAAAAACCAGGTTTGTTCATAATTAGATATAGGAAGATGTGGTTTGAGTGCCAATGAGACAACGCTCCATCCAAATAACAATTTAAAAAAAACAGTAAACCATTATAGGTCAATGTGCGGACTTCAACACGGAGCCTTGGCTCACACCGAACAACAAGCTATAAAGGGCCCCAAAATTACTAGTGTAAAATCATTCAAACAGGAAAACCACCGGTCTTATTTATATAACAAAAGGAGAAACGAGAAACACGTATAAATTAAATAAACAAACGACAACTACTGTACATCAGATTCGGGACCTAGGACAGGTACAAACATTTGCAAGGGGATTACACGTTTTAATGGATCCAAACCTTCTCTTTTTTCTGAAACAATAGCATAACATCACAACATAGAAAAACGCACGATAAAATATCAATTGGCAGACTTAACTCAATAAAAAAACATAAATTAAGCATAAGCATTTAATTACAAACGATCCGTCAGATTATCCGTTATGGAATAACCGTTTCACAAATGATATCGGATATGTTTCTTACGTCGTAACTACAATCCCCTTCCCTTTCATGAATGTGACCTACTGAATTAGACTATTTACCGGATTTGTAATCACATAAGCAACACGACCGGTGCCACATGTGGAACAGGATCTGCTTACCCTTCCGGAACACCTGAGATCACCCCTAGTTTTTGGTGGGGTTCGTGTTGTTTATTCTTTAGTTTTCTATGTCACGTCATTCCTGATATTTTATAAATGAGTAAATATGATAGATAAATCATTCAGTTTACTAGTTTTAATCATGAAAATATTTGAAATTAATATATGTGATATTTTCAAATTAAAAACCAATGTAAAGTTTCTGTTTTTGCATAGTATATATAAAAAGGTGGATCACGATTAATTTAATGGTGCAATCTCTTAGACAAAGGCGTTAAAACAAATTTCAAATAAGCTTATGAATATTAAAAACAGTGTTACTCAGGTTGAAGTCAGATGTACGCTTCAAACAAAAAAATATACCTTAAAATAATTTTAAACACACACAAATAATTAACCTATATTTGAATGTAGTAACACATTTTGACACGAAAAAACAACACTAACCAATGAACCATCGAGATGAGGTCTGCAATGTAGATAATATGATACCATTGACTTATGCACAGGGGTAATGGTTATATGCTACCTATCAGATGGACACGTACATTTCACATTCATTTCATATACCAACTATAGTATACCTTATGAAAATAGTGTCTGCAAAACGAATCAAAACTAACAAATAATAACATTGTCAAATTAAAAATGCAAATTAGGCCAATATCAGACAAAGCTTGCCAGTGTGACATTACACGTTATGATCATTCCATACACCATATATAGTGTATATACTGCTTGTATTAATAGTATCTGCGAAATGAACCCTAATTATGTAATTTTAACTTTTATTACTGATACATGGAATAAGGTTAAGGTAAGGTGAACTCTGTTTGATACATATGTAGACCTTGCAAGAAATCCTTAGAAAAATTACTACTCACGATAAATATGCAAATCACCTAAAACAAAGCAGTCAATGAACTATTAAAATAAGGTCAGCCTCTTTCCTGTTATATATATTGGCAGTTCCGTATGGAAATCGATGGAGGTTATATTGACTCATGCTATGACGAATGAGCGATCATAAAAGACACTAACAGAAAGCAGTATATCCCCTCTTTTTTAAGGGAAACAAATATATAAAGAAAAAACAATTTCAATTGTGCTATTTTTTTTTAATCTTTGTATAACCGCATCATTATAATTAAAAGGTAACTGTTATTATCACACGTTCATTATAAAGTACTAGCTACTAAATATCACCATGATCATTATAATGAACAAGCAACTATGAATATCCTTCAATCAATGTCATCGGTTTTTTTCTGTTTTCTATTCACTCTCAGGGATCTAAAAAAGAGAAACAAATAGTTTTACACAATATCCCCAACATTTTTATGAAAATTTTCTGATATTTAAAAAAACATTATGAATGTAAATGCCATATTCACGACTGCATTATCTAATGTCATATCGGGAGAGAGAATATTTATCTAATGTGTAGATTATAAAAGACACGTGTAGGTTTGTCTCTTTTTAACTGTTTCACTTTCTAATAAAATTTACAGAGCATGTTTTCATATCCTGCATACACATGATACACTAATCTGGTTATACCCAGTTCTACTTTTCGTTTAGTATTTTCAACAAATTGTTGAAAGTGTTTACCATTGCCAAAAAACCCGACAATCCAACTTACAAGTTTCAAAAAATATTGCAAGCCAAATTTTTACTTAAGTTGTGTAAGTCTGTAATGAGACGGAATTATGATTGTCGATTGATTTACTCAATGTGTAATCTTTATGATATATTTATAACTACTCAAGGATGTTTAATTCAAACGTACATGAGACCAGGAGAAGGCACTATGAAAATAAGGTAAAAATCTTTTCACTGTACAATTAGTTTAACACCAACCTATTGTTGGATTTTTGAATTGCTTCTCTTGGTATTTTGCATGTTTTATGGATTTGCCTTTATTGATATCTGTAGAATTTATGTAAATCTATTTTAACTCTTAAGGTTCAAAACCAAATGCATTTCATGCCTTTTAATACAGTAATGCACATGAATTTGGTATGGTTGAGTAAATTTTGATAAATCAATAATTCAGATAACTCGAATGTCCCACACCTGTCGATTTATGCAGCAGAAGTAAAATTTAAGTCTATTTTTGTTTTGTTTTAAATAGAGTAATAACCATGTTACTTACTCTTACAATCAATTAATTTGTTTGTTAAAACACTTTAAATGTTATAATTCATAAGACAAAACCGGCAACTTTATTGTATTTATTGAAAAATAGGTGTTATCTTTAATGTTTTCTTACATCAAATTCTTTATGGAATATTTCAAAAACTTAATTAAAAACTTTTTTTACATTAAAAAAGAAAACGTTAAATATTGTTCACTTGTTATTCACATTGCCCAATAAATGTTTTGAAAAAATTATAGGATTAACAACATTTTTTTCTAGAGGTTATTGATGTGTAAAGCAGGGCTCTTAATCACAAACTTAACATAAAAATCCTTCGGACTTTTATTTAGTTTGTGAGTTGATCGCCCTTATAATTCTTATAATTCTTAAGCCAAATAATCGCTATTTTTAATAAACATTTGTTTGTGTAAACGCTACTATAAAAACCATCTAATGCACAATTGACATGCCGTAACTAAGGAGTTGGTCGCCATATTGACTTTCTAAAATCCACAAATGTTCGTAAAATGCAACGGAATCTAAAATAGAATAACACCTACCTCGAAAACTTCAGTTTAATGAGGTATTATCTGCATATGAAGCGTGCAAGTATTGAAATAATATATCTAATGTAAGTTTTCATTCGTATGACGTCGTGTTTTGCCATGACGTAAATTCGCCAAATCATTCATAAAATTTCGCGGACTTTTATTTGAATTAAAATTTGATTCATTTTCGAAGCTTTAGTGTATTTATTTTATTTCTTTTTTTTTTATATATATGCAATAAAATAGTCACAACTGAAATGCATTTTTTTTATCTCAATTTGCTGAAATCAAAGGATAACTGCAAGCTTGTGTATCGCGCATTAATTGATTACGAAAGTAGTTTCGGAAACATGGTTTATCGAATTGTAAACTTAGAGAAAATTTCTAATTGACCATTAATAGATCTAGATATAGATATGCAAATCATATAAGAAATATAGCTATGTATTTTATCAAAGTTATCTGTTAATTTGGTTATCTGTGAGATTTTACTTTGACTTAAAACTATCACAGAGACCATCTTTATAAGTTAATACGTCTCAGTAAGTAATAAGTTCTTATCATGAAATATGTATTATTTTTATAATGCAAATATTATATAAATTAAACGCGATGTAAGCTATACATCTATGACACTACAAATTAAAGAAACCAAAATGAAAGACATAAACATATCAACATAGTGTGACGGACCACATGCAGGGATTAACGACTTATACATGTTAAACATGCGATATCAAGCATTTATCTACAATTCATTTTCAAACTGAATTTTAACTTTAAGTCACTTAATATTTACTGACGAATATAAGCATCTGATGCAGTACAATTGGTGCCATCAATGGTATCAAAGAACAAATAAATTTTCTCAGCGATTGTAAATAAATATTTCTTTACAAGTTATTTTATTTAGATATAATTTTGTACCAGCTTATTTCTCCCATGACAATTTTGAAGTATTAAACATTTTAAATCGATTGTTCGCTCGATTGTTGTTGACAAATCTCTAGTGACATATATCAAAGTTTCAAATGCAAAATGAATTTAGTAAGAAATGGTCGATTAATTTCAAATGCAAAATGGGAAGACATTTTTCCATTCAGTATAATACTTCTTTGGATGTTTGTCGGTTTTTTCCCCATTTTGTATTTAGATCGGTTTTTTTTATATTTGAAAAAAAAACCACTCAACATCATGTAACCATAGTTTCTTCTCTTTATTTAATGGAAATGGAAACATTGATCCATTAGTTTAAGTTTAACATGAAAAGGAAAATATCTCATGAATATTCATGATAACGACAATAATAAATTAATACTTACTAGTACAAGTTCCAGATTTGAGAATGATATCATCAATGGCAATGTCACCCTGGTCACCATCCCCCCGAGTCGCTACAATGCTGATCTATAACATAACACATTTGTAAATGGTATTGCAATACACTGTCACAAACTATATTAAATATGTTTGTACTTATTTTTCATTTTTACGTTTTAAATAAAAACTTTTTTATAGATGTATTGTTAATTGTAATTTTATTTATTTTCTGTATGGCTGTAATTCATACGTGATCTTGATTTGTTTTGTTTTGTTTAAAAGAATTAACAATATATATCAATATGTTTACTGAATTTGAGATATCAAGTTACAATAATTAGTAAATACAGTGAATATATTTAGTGATATCACGACAAAAGACATCATGGAACAAAACAAAGTTAATGCAGTGAACATATCTGTGAAACATTTTTATAAAATATCGATCAGCAGGCTCTTCATGGATTCACAATACTTACTAATTGATAATTTAATTGGGGTATATCAAGTTACACAATACTTACAGGTTGATAACAACAGTCTTGTATGTCAAGTTACACAATACTTACAAGATGATAACTAAAGTGTGATATGTCAAGTTGCACAATACTTCCAGGATGGTACATAAAGTGTGGTATATCAAGTTACACAAAACTTACAGGATGATACCTGAAGTGTGGTATATCAAGTTACACAAAACTTACAGGTTGATAACAATAGTGTTGTAAGCCAAGTTACACAATAATTAAAAGATGATAACTAAAGTGTGATATGTCAAGTTACACAATACTTCCAGGATGGTACATAAAGTGTGGTATATCAAGTTACACAAAACTTACAGAATGATACCTAAAGTGTGGTATATCAAGTTACACAAAACTTACAGGATGATAACAACAGTGTTGTATGTCAAGTTACACAATACTTACAAGATGATAACTAACGTGTGGTATGTCAAGTTACACAATAGTAACAGGATGCTAACTTATGTCTGGTATGTCAAGTTACACAATACTTACAGGATGATAACTAAAGTGTGGTATGTCAAGTTACACAGTAGTAACAGGATGATAACTTATGTCTGGTATGTCAAGTTACACAATACTTACAGGATGATAACTAAAGTATGGTATGTCAAGTTACACAATAGTAACAGGATGCTAACTTATGTCTGGTGTGTCCAGTTACACAACACTTGCAGGATGATAACTAAAGTATGGTATGTCAAGTTACATAATAGTAACAGGATGATAACTTATGTCTGGTATGTCATGTTACAAAATACTTACAGGATGATAACTAAAGAGTGGTATAACAAGTTACACCAGACATACAGGATGATAACTAGAGTGGTTTGTCAAGATACATAATACTTACAGGATGATAACTAAAGAGTGGTGTAACAAGTTACACAATACTAACAAGATGATAACTAAAGTGCGGTATGTCAAGTCACACAATAGTAACAGGATGATAACTTATGTCTGGTATGTCAAGTTACACAATACTTACAGGATGATAACCAAAGTGTGGTATATCAAGTTACACAAAACTTACAGGATGATAACAACAGTGTTGTATGTCAAGTTACACAATACTTACAAGATGATAACTAAAGTGTGGTATGTCAAGTTACACAATAGTAACAGGATGATAACTTATGTCTGGTATGTCCAGTTACACAACACTTACAGGATGATAACAAAAGTATGGTATGTCAAGTTACATAATTGTAACAGGATGATAACTTATGTCTGGTATGTCATGTTACAAAATACTTACAGGATGATAACTAAAGAGTGGTATAACAAGTTACACCAGACATACAGGATGATAACTAGAGTGGTTTGTCAAGATACATAATACTTACAGGATGATAACTAAAGAGTGGTGTAACAAGTTACACAATACTTACAAGATGATAACTAAAGTGCGGTATGTCAAGTTACACAATAGTAACAGGATGATAACTTATGTCTGGTATGTCAAGTTACACAATACTTACAGGATGATAACCAAAGTGTGGTATATCAAGTTACACAAAACTTACAGGATGATAACAACAGTGTTGTATGTCAAGTTACACAATACTTACAAGATGATAACTAAAGTGTGGTATGTCAAGTTACACAATAGTAACAGGATGATAACTTATGTCTGGTATGTCCAGTTACACAACACTTACAGGATGATAACAAAAGTATGGTATGTCAAGTTACATAATTGTAACAGGATGATAACTTATGTCTGGTATGTTATGTTACAAAATACTTACAGGATGATAACTAGAGTGGTTTGTCAAGATACATAATATTTACAGGATGATAACTAAAGAGTGGTATAACAAGTTACACAATACTTACAAGATGATACCTAAAGTGTGGTATGTCAAGTTACACCAGACATACAAGATGATAACTAAAGACTGGTTTGTCAAGTTACATAATACTTACAGGATGATTTAAAGAGTGATATGTTAAGTTACACAATACTTGCAACATGGTTAAGGAATTGTTGAAAGTCTACCAAAGCAGTTAGTAACATAATACTTACAACATTAATATAACAAACAGATCAGAGGAAACTATTATGAATGTTCGATTTAGTTCAGTGACGGTGTGTCATTTCAATTTGGTATTCATGTTTGCGATATTTATCCATGTCATTTGGACTGCTGGATACTCGTCTCATTATCAATCATATGCAGATACCACTTTTCCACATTTCCATATGTTGAGCACTTTTTACATTTTAACGGCAACATGACATACTTTGATAGCAATGTCTGCTTAAGAATGTACTTAGGTGAGGATTTGTGGAATTTAACAATGAAGAATTTCAAATTGATACCTTAAGTCACAAAAGCGATAGTTAAGGAACAAACTAAGCTAAAATATCGATAGGTCATGGAGCTCCTTTTCGAGATAACTATTTTTTTTAAATGGCAGGAAAAGGCTAGCTCGGACTTTTATTTTATTTTACATTGGTATTATTTTGATCTCGAATCAATAGAAAAAAATATAGAATCTACTTAAATTTAGAGCAAATTACCCTTTACGGCCTATTAAGTTTATATAAAAAGACAAATTGGTTTGAAAGGGTAAAATATTTTACATTGTTTTGTATGAAAGAAAATGAAGGAGTCTGAACATTTGATACAATTTCCAAAACCTCACATAAGTTCAATTTAAACTCTTATTTTTCATACATTGTTTATAAATGAGTCGTAGTATACATACACCAAGATTACTATGTTGTGGGATATCTATGGTAGCAGTTTTCCAAGAGTCAGGACTAGTTTGCTGTCCTGTTTTTTTCCATATCCAAATCGGATGTGTTTTATCTCCTGTATATACTGTCAAAGATCCTATATTTGGTCCGTTCATATGGTACTGGAAGGACAGACACCAAGGACAGGCTGGAAAAAAATCAGTTAATGATCAATATATTGAAACGACATCAATGAGACATGAAATTAAGATGTGACGAATGCAATATTATTCACGTGACTATTTTGATTACTTATTCTTTCATCGTAAAGGAAATTTCCCATCGGCAGATAGTTTTAAAGTTTCATTAGCTACAAGTTCGATTTGAAATTAAATATACGTTGTGTTCTTCTCTCAGTAATGTACCATGTTTACTGAAGAGGTATACTCATTTTGTATTGTAATATTGACGTCTGGCGTAACTGACGTATACTTGAGAATCAAATTGCAGACTCTGAAGCTTTTTTATAAAAATACAAAGTCTATAAAAAGGACCAGTGCAACCAGTAAATTCAATACTAGTAACCTAGATCATGTTTGTTAAATCATGTCAGTAACGAAGTAATTATATGGCCTTCAAAATACCGTTTTGATTCATTACATCTCTGAAGAGATTTTAATTGTCGAAATTCGGATATGATGTACCAGTTTTTTTTTTGCACCTCATGTTTGCAGTATACCATTTTTTGCTCAGGTTAATCATGTGTTTTTTGTTTTCTGTTGGGTATAAAATTGATAATTAAGAACGTTTCGTTTTTCTGGTAATCCGTTTATTGGCAATCGAAATGACAATCAGCAGGATTTAAGATCATCCGTGCGTTTTGGTAAAATATACTTTTCCACTTTTCTGCTCTTTTTGTAAATGTTGTCTGTGCTGTATTGAGACCCCACTACAAATATGTTTTTTACATTCACACGTATACAAATTTTGGTTTTTATTCGACAAAATTATAAGTTTGAACGTTTTGATGCTTATAAATTCATTTACAGAAAACAGCGATTTAATATTGCTCAACAAAATAACAACCTACAAAATGTTAAACAATTTGTGTTAAACCATTCAAATAAATAATTTACTGTGCTGTATTGAGACCCCACTACCAAGATGTTTTTTACACGTATAAAAATTGTGGTTTTTATTCGAAAAAAATATAAGTTTTGACATGTTTGATGTTTATATAAATTCATTCACAAAATAATTTACAAACACTGAAATTATTACGTTGCGTAATCACTGGTATTAAACTGATAAACGTCACTGGAATTACGACTATCCCTATATTGCGACGGCAGATATAGGTAAATGCTTTACAGTCATTTTTCTCATATGTAACATTTTTTTTGTCAATTGTTACTCAGCTGCAAGGTTTTTCTATACCAATACACCATATTTGATTCGTAAAGGTGCAATATAATTGTCTAAAGGCTTTGAAAATTGTGCCGTTGAAAATTCGGGATGATAATCGTAGTTCAATGGCATTTTTCTATTTTTTCGATAATCGTAATTTCTTTATCAGGTAATAGTAACTGAAAAATAATAAAATGTGTCTTTGAGCATTTCAATAGTATTTTGCGTATATAAAATACAAATGTCCAGTTAAACGATGACATGAACCCAAAATACAAATAAATGTAGAAACTTACAGGTTCTAATATAGGATTAATTTTCTTATATATGTCCATTTATAACTGACAACACTATGCGCAACCGTTTAAAAGAGGGACGAAATTAACTAAAGGGACAGTCAAACAAATAAACCGAAAATAAACCGATAACGCCTGGCTGAATATAAAAAAAGACAAACAGACAAACATATAATTAATACATACATGTACCTGTTAAAGGCATGGAAAATAAAGGAGCTGTCGCTTCAGTTATTGTGGTGAGTAGATATTCCAATTTCTTTCAAAGTTTCAATGTTGTGTTTAAGGGTATTTTCGGTTTGTTTTGTTATTTTCTTGGTTTGTTTTTTTTGGGGGAGGAGGGGGAGGAAAGGTGGGATTAGCAATATTCCATATCCCAAAAGTGCAATCCTTTCATTGCTCAAAATGAAAGTCCCGTATACCACATTATAATAGACCATATGTTCTGACTCTAATATAACGTTTATACTAATATTCTGTGCGAAATGAGCAACACTAACTTTATAACTGCATTATCGGATTGAACAGTTTATAATTTTCTCGTTGGATATGAGTATTCATATTGCCCTTTTCCTAATATATCAATAACAATGCACATAGTTTAATTTTGAAGTGAAATGTATAATTACGGTTAAAATAGTCGTTTATATTTTTTCCAGTGGAGTTTGTTTTTCTGTTTTATATCGATATAATAATATGATTTTAAAATCTACATTCACATATTTTAATCAAATAACCATGTAGACTAGAGGTATAGGGGGAGGGTTGAGATCTCACAAACATGTTTAACCCCGCCGCATTTTTGCGTCTGTCCCAAGTCAGGAGCCTCTGGCTTTGTTAGTCTTGTATTATTTTAACTTTTAGTTTCTTGAGTACTATTTGGAGTTTAGTATGGCGTTCATTATCACTGAACTAGTATATATTTCTTCAGGTGCCAGCTGAAGGACGTCGCCTGGTGCGGGAATTTCTCGTTGCATTGAAGACCTGTTGGTGACCTTCTGTTGTTGTCTGCTCTATGGTCGGGTTGTTGTCTCTTTGGCACATTCCCCATTTCCAGTCTCAATTTTATAGGTTGCAATACACCATTAGATTGTATGGGCGCAGCCATTTTATGAGCATAACATGGTATTCAGAATTAAGAGTATAGGTAATCCTAATTGGTTGATATGTGCGCCCGTAAATTTTTATTATTAGAGACTTCGTGCATTCTGCATTATATCATAGGCAAACATTTTTTTTCCTAAGCACTAACAGAAATGACGTCTTTTCAACGCTAGGACGAGACACGTTTTTTAAGTGCAAAATTTATATGCATGGGAGATAATTACAAAATACGTTAAGAAAAGCAACGCGAACCTATATTTTTTGGACCAAAAATGACTGTCCGAATAACTTTTCTCCAATTCTAGCAAGGATTTGTTAAAAAAATCGACTTTCTAAAGTCTGTATCGCAAAAAAGGCTATCATTGTCGCCTATGGGGAAATTAATTGTTTATTTCAATCTGTATGTTCGGACGTTTCGTTAAACAGTGTGGATGGTAAATGATCTAGAATAGTTTATTGTTACTATTAAAATTTATAAATTTAAAATTGCCTCTTCGCTCATTCCCTTTTTTGGAGACATTCCTTATTATTTGAAATTTCTTTATTTTAACATAGTTCGTGTTTTCCCAAATTCCAAATTTCCTGAAGCTTGCTGTTCATGCTTTCAATTTTATGATATACTAGTACGTAGCTGTTTTCATTCAAACTATTATTCATACATGAACAAACAAGAATGTCATAAAATGTTGGAATGATTTCGTGATTAATTCATCACCATAATTTTATCGTATGCTGTCAGATATACGTTTCAGTGTCAATAACAATAAAACAGTATCCAGTTACGATTATCCTCTCATTTTAAGTACCATAATTACGATTATCTTTTTTCCCAGTTACGATTACCATTCCGAACTTTTCAACAGCAATTTTCAAAGAACTAGAGCACCGTTACGATACAAATATGATGTAAGGGTATAGAAAAACCTTGCAGCTGAGAAACTAATGACAACACAAATACTTCATTTGAGAAAAAATGACTGTACAGATTTTACCCATATCTGCCGTCGCCATATTGGGATAGTCATAATTCCAGTCACGGTTATCGCTTTAATACCAGTGGTAATTAGGGCTTGGACTTTATACCGACCCGAAAAATCTCATGGACAAGTATACTTAAAGATTTATAATAAAATTCGCAAGTAAACTGATTAAATCATTTCTTCTATGAATAGAAAACTGTACTGCCACCAAATCATTCATTTACAGAAAAGTCAGAAAATTTAGTGTTCTCCTAGTTTAGGCGACAATCCTATAGAACACTTATTCCACACAAAAATGGAACTTCCATATTAAAAACCAAATAATAAAAAAAAAAAAAAAACAATGAAAAAAGAAGAAATGCAATGTCTACGTACTTTACTACACATTCAAACAATTAATAGCAATAAAGCAGAAAAAACAACATTACAGTAGTTGAACATAACAACATCTACGCCAATGAGGGTGAATGTTAGTCAAACGACGAAATAGACTATGTTGAAAAACTAGAAATCAACAAAAAAATACCACGATTTAAATTAATGAAATTGTATACAACATGAACAACGACAGCTACTTAGACGAAATAAAAGAATTTAATTAAATTTAAATTAAATTTGTTTATTGAATTAACATATACATGTATTGAGACTCGACAAATCGAGTCGTCCTTTAGTCTTATTATGATAACTTGAGCATGTGATAGCCGAGTAGTAAAAGTCCGTGCAATTTAACGGTCACTTTTACATTGAAAACCGAACGGAGAGGACGCTAGAAAATTAAGACCCGTCCTCTCCCACCCTTATGAACTGAATTTTGTTTGCTGCTGGTTTTATTTATTTTTCAGCTGCTCCAGTCTTCATACAAATATCCGTCATGGTAACATGCTGAAGCCCAGTCACACAACCGGAGCGAAATGTAATTAATTTTATGCAGACTATGGATAGCCCAGCTGCTAATTCTGAAATATTTCTGAATGGGCCGCCCTTCAGTACACCAGCTTTAATTTGGAACGCCAAGCTGTGATACACTGATTAGTTCAATCGTGTTGTTGTTGTTTGAATGAATTTTGATTAAATGTTGCCATGACAGTTCAATATCCAAACAAAATCAGTGTTTGTTATTTGTTGTAATGAAATACAAATCAAGGCATCAATTCTGATATTTGGTTAATTTACACCAAGAGATCAAATGATATATTTAATAATATCGAAATACATCAAATACGAAAACCAATATATATAAAAACACCCTTTGTCTACTTTCTGCCTACAATCCATAAACTGGATAACGAAACACTGTAAGACGTATATGAAAAACAAACTGAAAATATATTCCAAGAACCAACAAGTCTTATCATTTCACATTGCAACGTTCAGTTAAAAAAATCGAACAATAGTTGGAATTCTACTTATTACCTATCGTTAAAACACGAACGACTATTTATAAAGAAGATTTGAAGATATCTATTATTGGGTATCAATTTATGATCGTTGACATCCATCTCTTTTATAAAATCATTGAGCATATATCATGTCTTTTTAAATGAGTATAAACTTTGTAAACCAGTAACCTCAATATCTTTTACTCCACTCTTACTGACTAAAACCTGTTTAAACGGGACAGAATGATGTCCAATACTAACTTATAGAATAGAATACTTGGGTAATAATCAACTCTAATATATTTAATCTAAAATATTGTGAGGTACTCTTATTGGTTTTATCAAAAAGCCTTTTGAATCCTTGGTTACTTTTTGCACGATGCTGAGGTATTATTGATAACTGATATACAATTTCATGACTTTTTTTCTCTCTAACCAAGACATTAACTTCGGCATATTTTTGTACTAACAAATAATCCGTAAATCGAACCCATTTTAATAGAGAAAAAAACTTTTACAAAACACCCTGTAGAAGAGGCGACCACGTCAATCCCAAACATTCTTCTAAAGTCTAGTTATAACCTTCATACTTTCAGGTAGTCTGTTATTTCGTGAACATAAAGTAAAATGAAAATGAACAAAATAACTGGGGAAACACAATGACCAGTTATTATGAAAGTCCTACCTTGAAAATGTGTAGCATGTGTAACGAGCATACTCCGTGAACCAGATCGTTTTCCGGTTGTCTCTATGAACATGTAGTATATCCCCTCGGCTGCTGATGTGGGACCAGTGCCACTGGTAGGGGTAGAACCCTAAAGCGACAACAATTAAAACATAAAAACCAATAAAATTAATATTTATTTCTATCCACGTTCATTGCGTTATTTGCAGAAACACATGTTGAAGGTGTACCTTATCAACTTAGAAACTAGCAATTATTGTAAAAGAGGGACGAAATATACCAGAGGGGCAGTCAAATTCATGAAAGGGACGGATATTGTAGTTACAACGTAAGGAACATATCCGATATCATCTTTGAAACGGTTATTCCATAACGGTCAACCAACTCGTGATGGCGTCCGTAAAATTTACGCAGGGATAATTTCAATTTCACCATTTATAACTCTTGTAATTTGTGAATGAATCCAAAACTGCTTTTTAAAAATTGTATGTTATTTTGTAATGTAATAGACTGAACAATCTAAAAAATATGCCACCGATTAACACTTTATAACCCTTTAAGATTACAAAAATAAGCACACAATTGATTTATTGAAATAATCAAATGTTAATACCAGAACCATTAAAGTGCATGTTAAATTAAGCTTCGTTTATTTTTCTTTGCATTGTTTTAATGCTGACACAAATAACTCGGGAAGTCGTAGTTTTTTCGATGGATGCTGAAATAAAATTGTAATTTGTAATTTTGGTATGCCTACGCCACTCAAAATTACGGAATCATAAGAAATTTTAGAATAAAAGGATATGAGGGGTATATACCATGGACTCACATATTTCAATTTAAAACATACTCTCACACTTAGATGACCCCTTTGTCTATTTGAATACGGTCAGATAAAACTACCCGATTCTAAATATTTAATGCAAATGACATGTTGCAGATCCAAAGTATGCCTTGATTGCTTAATCATGTAAATTGTCTTTGTGAAATAAGATCGATAAAAATCATATCTTAACCATTAATCTGCCAATTTAATACAATTCGTTATTTACACCTAGACACACACTATTTGTTACATGAGTATTTATATTTACAGATTTTGACATACCTAAGGTACTTTTCATGTATGTGTGAAGGAAAAATAATATAATTTTGACACAGATATATGTTAGAAGTGTATATAATTTTGATATTAAAATGCAAATGTTAAAACTAACATGGACATTCAATATGTTTACCATATATTTGCAGAGAAAAAATATACTTGTTTTTGTTAAAGAACTTACAGATCCCCGAGTCCAATCAAAACGATCCCAACTACTTTGTTTAAAAACACATTGTTCAGTTGTCTCAAATCCACAGCTATAGGTTATTTCTGGTTTAACTGTTAATGATAATAAATCGTAATATGTTTAAGTCGATGGAATCATATTAATAAGATCAATAAGTCTTAAATGTACCATTGATTTAGGGGTGTCCTTTTGTCTATTTTGATTTATATTTCACTATAACATGCGTACAATGTAGCATCTCGAAAATATAATAAAAAATGTTTGTGTTCATATTTGTTGGTTTTAATTTTGCATCTGTTCCAACCAATAATAATATACAAATTGAAATGATTATCTGTTGATGGTTATGTGATTCAGGAATCATTTTTGCTAGTACTATATGTGATGACTTAATTAGCAGTTAACGTTACAGTCAAAACAAATAAAATAGCAGTAAGAAGACATCATTAAGGACAACGTCGCACTATAAGCAATCTACCGTAATTGTTTTGTCTTCAAAGGGAAAAGTTCAAATCGGATATAGTTTGTATAAATATGTTAATTTTAGATTTAAAATGACGTTGTTGTTGGATGCACTAGTCGCCACTTTCTTTGAAGTCGAGTACAAACTATCTATGAAAGAGGAGGAAAACACTTTTCTATGAATTGTTTCAAAAACAACTTTTACAGTTCAATATTATTTGCAACGTGGCAGCATGGTATCTTATTCAAACACTTGCCTGTGGATTCCTCCTCTTCGCAACATGGCTTTTCGTGGCAGCATGTGCCCTTATTAATCCATCCTGGTCCAAACTTTTGTTCACACGTTAGACCTTTTGTTCCACATTTACCATTAGAAGCCAGACATTGTCCAGTGAGTACTAAAGAGAACAGTACATCGATACAATATGATAGCATTCGCTCTTGTTTGTTCAGTTTATGATGTGATACATGTTTTAATACTAAAGATATATGTTCATAAACTGTAAACAATTCCATTATTGGAAAAGTGCTAAATATTACCGTCAAATTGCTGAAAATTCGGCAGTTATTCTAGCAAATAGATAGAGATATACCCTCCAAGCTCTAGTATATCTAATTATCAGATCAAACATGGTATTTAACAGAATTTTGAGGGAAACATGCGAAAACATACATCTAAAAAAGAGGATGTGGTATGATTCACAATCATATTTTCAATATTACCCACGTAAAATATAGGACATAAATAAAAATGTGATATTTTTAAGAAAAGCGTTGATTTTTAATGTGTTATGATATTGTGGTATTTATGATTTCTTGAAAACCACACCTCTCATTTTAATCTCCGCTGACGGGGTTTAAAGTTGAAATCAGAATGTAAGTATCTACCTACGTGTTCTTCAATTACTACTGTAACACGTCCCCTTACTTACAAGTAACTTACGAGTTAAAGTTCCATTGCCAATTTGTTCGAATTGTTTATTGTGTGCATACGTATTCATCTAAACAGGTTGTTTCTGTTTCTGGTGAAATGTATTGAATTGAATATTAAACATAAATTGAGTCATATTTACTTAAAAAATCGTATTAATCAATGTCAGCATCTCCAAAAAAGAGGTTCTGGTAACTTTACAACGCTCATACGCATTTCTCTAGTAATTATATTGAACATCAACACTTTTCAACTTGAGTTTTTATTCCTTTTTAAATGTCTCCCAAACTCTTGTGTTAACAAATTTTGTAAACAGTGTATCGGTTGAAAGCAGTCTTGTACACTAATTCTATTTGGATTTAACTCTGTTTAGATTGGTAAACCAAGTTCAACGTTATCTTGCACGTGGACCTTGTTTTGACCCTCGCTCCAAATCTCAGCACTGTACATGCCAAAACATAATTGTTTGTGGTCAAAAACGCAATTATAAAAATCGTCTTTGATCAAAAAGCGAACAAGCTATACTACATGTAGTTATGACATACTTACTATTGCCATTAATCACATACACTGTGCAGAGGATGATTACAATCAAACAACAAAACTTCATCATAATTCTGAAATTGATATTGTTCTATATTAATTCTATATTCCGGATTATTGAGAAAGAGCTAATTGCCAGATGCAAGTGCAATGCACTTACTTGTGAACAATTTTGATTGCTTTTTCAAGCTCGAAAAAAAAAACAAAAATTTAAGTCCAAACTTACCAATAAGGACAACCTGACGGGTTCGGATTGTTAAATATAACATTTTCAAGGTAGTATGCACTGAAGCGGCTCATACATCATGTACATTTTGCTTTCGAATTATTTTAATACCTTATTACGACAGGTTTTTATCAATTTTCATATGTTTAAAGAAGAAGTCGTTAACCGGGTTTTGCAATTAGTCTGTCGAATGCCAAAAATATTAAAAATATTGAGATCACCTCTTGCTTGGTTTAATGGGTTTCGCATGTTTTAGTTTTAAGTGGTGTTCTTTGTGATTTGTTTAATGTCGGAGATGTCTAAACCGATTACAGTCGTGTTTATTATTTATCATATAAAACTGTAAGTCAATTCTGATTTTAATAAAACAATCTTCGATGTAAATGTCAAAACACAACCAAGCTCGCCAGACGTGCGTTTCATCTACACAAGACACAACCGTGACGCTCAAATCAAAGGAGCTGGAATGCCAAGTAGATAAAAAAAATTGAAAACCATCTTTTCCTTTGAGTCTTTCAATGCAAACTGGTCTGCAAAGTTTGCTACTGGCATTAAATCTGTATGTTTGTATTGACTTGTTGTTTCCAGATAGTTGTACAGAGAATGAAGTATTGAAACGGATGAGAAAAAAAGTTCGTGCAAACGTGATGAATATATAACTGCGTGTTTATCAATCATAGAAGGTTATTAATAGATACATCATGAATAGAGAACTAGCAAAGCACAAAATAGACTTGGCAGGGCAATAAGAGCAATTTGTTTTCTGTATCACTAAAGCTTTAATAACAAGTTATTATGTTACAGGGAATTTGTAAAACCAGGGATTTTGTAAAATCACTGGACTATTCAGTGATTTTGTAAACTCACTAACAGTTTCAGTGGTTTTGCACAATCCCTGAAATTGTTAGGGAGTTTCCAAAATCAATGAAAATAGAGCTAGGGATTTTTAAAATCCCTGTTTATAATTAAGTATAATTTGCTTTTAGAAATGTGTTTTTCTTAATATAAAAATAGACTAATGATCACTAATGATTTTGAAATATATTTGTTTAATAAACACTGTGAGCTAGAACTAGTGTATCCGGGTTACAAACTAAAACTGTAGAAAACACATCAAATATTTTAAGGAGATTTACGACACAACAGAAACACTAAAATGTCATATACACAGCAACGAATTATAATATAACAATAGCCAATTTCCTGACTTGGTACAGGACAGTTTTAGAAGAAAAAAATCGTGGGTTGAACCTGGTTTTGTAACTAGTCAAACCTTTCGCTTTTATGGCAATGTTAACTCAAACATTCAAATGACAACATTAAATGATAGGACTACAATACAAATAAATAGCAGAACATACAGGACAAAGAAACACACAAAAAAGGCTATCAAAAGGTACCAGACCTATTATTTAATACGCAAGACGCGCGTTTCGTCTACATTTTAATACGTCAGACGCGCGTTTCGTCTACATAATACTCATCATTGACGCTCAGATAAAAACAGTTCGAAAGGCAAAACAAGTTAAAAGTTGAAGAGCATTGATGACCAAAATTGCCAAAAAAAGTGTGCCAAATACGGCTTAGTTAATCTGCCTGGGATAAGAAAATCCTCAGTATTTAGAATTAATTCATAATTTTTCAATTGGTAAATTTATACACATGATCTATATATTATTATATATGAAATATATACATGTGAACACCGAGGTGGTGACTAACTACAGAATTAAAACGAACACGTAAAACAACCTTAATCAGCACATAAAAAAGAGACAGCCGAACAATGCATTATATGTGAGCCGAAGAAATCGACCCACAAAGTGACGTCACATTTACATTTCTTAACATTTCCAAAAAATAGGATAGAGTTCAAGATTAGGTTTGCAATACTGATCTAACATGTATTAATAACTATGTAAATTACAATACTTATCAATATAAAATGTTGGTAGTAAATAGATAATTAATTTTATTATCTAGCTATGTCGGTATTTCTTCTAAATCACACAGTAAACCAAATACATGGTATGAATTTAGTTGACCCAAACCAAAAACCGTATAAATGAAGTCGGTGATTAATTATCGTTTCCGTAACACACGAAAAGAACAGAAAAAACGATAAGACATTTGACAAAACTCGATGAGAATAACAATCATAACATCAAAACTAAATACATGAGTTTTGGATAGCAAAATACTGCGACAGTTCGAATTCACGCTCAGCAAAACATTCACAATCAGGAATAAGTCACGTTCGGTACTTAAAAGATCAGACGACGCATTGAAAAAACCTCAACCTAACACGTGGTAAAAATGTCCTTAATTAGTTTGGACACAAACACATCGTATAGATCAACAAATTCGTGATGGTTTCCATAAAATTTACGGAGTGTCATTTTTAGTCTGTCTTCCTCGTAACTTTGTTGCAGCAGTTTCTGTGTTAGTAGTACACTTTTGTATATGAAGTTCGTATAGTATGAACATGCACGATCATAACGTATAAACTGAGATATGCAAACACTATACAAAGGAGCAGAGGGTATGTTACTGCTGAAGATTTGAATATGATAATCGGGAAGTTGAAATCGTCCTGCTCATCATAGATTTTCGTGTGAAGTCGTTCATCTGTGTCATAAAGTATGAATCAGTACTTCTAGTGTCAGTAGTATCCCTAATTTCAAATTTGCTGGAATATATGAGCTGAAATATGGTTTATTTAATGATAGGACATCACCAATATATTATACAAAAGGAAAATTAAAGAATTTCGCAAGGTGCTTTTTCGGTTTGTCTTTTAGAAGGTTCTGAATTAATTCTACTAACACTTTTACTTAAGTTAATACTTTTATAACGGTAGTTAAATTGTTGATAACAAATATTTAGCACATCAGATGGACCAGAGTGGTACTGTTTTTTAGCTTATGTTCACTACAAAACGGGTCATATCTCCTTCAGTCTGATTTTTAAATTCTGAAATTCTAAAAATATCACTGTACAGCTTGGTTCGTGCTTTGAAGAATAGAATAATTTTTGTTACTATTGCAATCACTACAAACTGCTCAGAGTCTGAATTTACCAGTTTTTGTGCTCGACCAGTAAAATCGAGCACACATTTTACTCCACTAGTCTCGACTTTGTTTCGACTGTTCTTAACTGTACTTAAGTGTACCCGACTAGGTCTCGACTTTACTTAATTAGTCTGATACAGTACTTGGTGATCTTGGTGTAGTCTGAAATGGTCTTGACCAAGGCTCGACCTGTCTCGACTAGTCTCAACCAGTCTCGACTAGTCTTGACCTTCAAATTTAGTTTACACTGGTGTAAATAAGCACATCTAACTAAATTAATTGTTGATCTTAAAAAATTCAAGCTTATTTAGTAGTTTGATTTATTGCTGAGAAATGAAAGAATTTAATTTTACAATAGGTAAAAATAAAAATTATTATATAAACATGATAAATTCAGATAGGCATCTTTAATTTTTTTCAAATCAACTTGGGTTTTCATCGAACTATGCAGCTACCTTAGATATATATTAGGCTTATTGAATCCAAGGTCATTTTGTTTTTTGTTTTATTACTGTGAAATTTAATTATTAAATTAATCTAGGTAAAAAGAACTAGAATTTGCAAATCGGACTATATTCAGATAGTACACTTTATTTTTTTCAATAATTTTTTCAAATCAACTTGGATTTTCTTCAAACTATACACCTACCTTGGTGATGTATTAATCTTATTGAACCTAGGTTGTAATGGAGTTTGGTGTATTGCTGTCAAATTTAAGAAATAATTTATTCTAGGTAAAAAAAAAATAGAATTTGCAGTTTGTACAAAATAGAGATAGTACACTTTAATTTTTTTTCATAACTTTTTCAAATTAACTTAGATTTTCATCAAACTCTTAAGCTATATTTGTACTATTTGATCTTACTGAATCATGGGTTGTTATCTAGTTTGGTTTATTGCTGTCAAATTTAAATATTTAATTAAATAAGTTCAAAAAAGCTAGAATATGCAGTTCGGGCTATATTAAGATAGTACACTTTAATTCTTTTTATAACTTTTTTCAAATTAACTTGGATTTTCATTAAACTATACAGCTACCTTGATAATATATTGATCTTACTGAATCATAGGTCACTATGTAGTTTGGTGTATTGCTTTCAAATTTAAGAATTAAATTAATTTAGGTGAAAAAAGCTAGGTTTTGCAGTTCGGACAAAATTTAGATAGTACACTTTAAATTTTAATAACTTTTTCAAATCAACTTAGACTTTCTTTAAACTATACATCTATCTTAGTAATATATTGATCTTACTGAATCACAAGGCATTTTGTTTTTTGTTGTATTGCTGTCAAATTTAAGAATTGAATTAATCTAGGTCAAAAAAGCTAGAATTTGCAGTTCGGACGAAAAAGAGATAGTACACTTTTATTTTTTCTATAACTTTTTCAAATCAACTTGGATTTTCATCAAAAATATAAAACAACACGTTTAATAATTTATTTCGTCCGAAGCGCGTTTCTGGATTTATCTTCATCAGGAACGCTCAAAGCCAAACATTTGAAATTCGAAGATGTATAAGTACCGAAAATCGTTGAAGAGCTATATGTTAAAAATACCTAAAATAAATAGCCAAATTCATTTTGAGCCAACTTTGCCTGAGGGAGTTGAAAACTTAGTTTCATAATAATTTCAAAATTTATAACGGACAATTTTAGTAAAGTTTGTTTAATCATGTCAGTACCGAAGCACTGACTACTGAGCTGATGATACCCTCGGGGACTGATAGTCCACCAGCAGAGGTATCGACCCAGTGATGTAAAAATATAAAACAACACGTTTAATAATTTATTGTGTCCGAAGCGCTTTTCTGGATTTACCTTCATCAGGAACGCTCAAAGCCAAACATTTGAAATCCGAGATGTATAAGTACCGAAAATCGTTGAAGAGCTATATGTTAAAAAATACCTAAAATAAATAGGCAAATTCATCTAAAGCCAAATTTGCCTGAGGGAGTTGAAACCTTAGTTTCATAATAATTTCAAAATTTATAAACTGACAATTTTAGTAGTACTGAGCTGATGATACCCTCGGGGACTGATAGTCCACCAGCAGAGGTATCGACCCAGTGATCATCAAACTATACAGCTACCTTGGTGGTATATTAATTTCTCTTAATCTCAGTTTGTTATGAAGTTTGGTGTATTGCTGTTACATTTATGAATCAAATTAATCTGAGTAAAAAGAACTAGAATTTGCATCTCGTACTATATTCAGATAGTACACTTTAATTTTTTCAATTACTTTTTCAAATCAACTTGGATTTTGATCAAACTATACAGCTACCTTGGTGGTATATTATTTTTTCTTAATATCAGTTTGTTATGAAGTTTAGTGTATTGCTGTTACATTTATGAATCAAATCAAATTAATCTAGGTAAAAAAAATAGGATTTGCAGTTTGGACAAAATAGAGATAGTACACTTTAATTTTTTCATAACGTTTTCAAATCAACTTGGATTTTCATCAAACTATACAGCTACCTTGGTGATCTATTAATCTTCCTGAATCTCAGTTTATTCTGAAATTTGGTGTATTGCTGTCATATATAAGAATAAAAAAAATCTGGGTTAAAAGAACTAGAATTTGCAGTTCATGCTATATTCAGATAGTACACTTTAAATTTTTCAATATTTTTTTCAAAACAACTTGGATTTTCATCAAACTCTTCAGCTATCTTTGTAATATATTCGTCTTTCTAAATCCTAGGTTGTTATTTAGTTTGGTGTATTGCTGTCAAATTTAAGAATTTAATTAAATAAAGTCAAAAAGCTATGATATTAGAAAGATATCTTTCCTTATAATTTGGGAAAAAGTATATATGAAATAGTTATATAATTCCTTTAATGTGTTATTCCTTTTTGATACATATTATATAAATATATCAAAAAGGGTTGAAACATTAAAGAAATTATCAAAATAGTTCTTCTGATTTGTGGTGATTTATAAAGCAATACATCCTGCCAGGGGCAAACTTATTAAAAAGATCACATCTACCAGAGAGTTTTAAATTCTTAATAACATTCATTCAAAGTTTACATCATCCTGGTAAAATCTAAATCGCAAGGCTTTTTGAATTCACTAGATTATTAATACACGAGTTTAAGAAAAGTATGACTTTCTTATTACTTGTAAAACTCACTTGTACTGATGTTATTAAACCACGTATAGTGCCATGTCATTACATTTGACACAAAAAATATTTTAAGATTTGATCAAAATAAATTTTGACTGAAACTTTGGAACACATTTCCTTTTTTAAAAGGTTATCAAGGATTGTTATGAAAGTTCATGACATTAAATTCTTGTTTAAACAAAAACAAATGTGTTTTTTTTAAGATTTCATAACTTTTTTGAATCAGCTTGGATCGTAATGAAACTTTTCAGCTATTTTTATTATAAATTTCTCATACAAAAACCAAGGTTGTTTTGTATGTTGGTGTTTTGCTGTCAAATTTAATGACCTAGTAAATAGGTAATAACATTTTCAGTTTTGACAAAATTCAGATAGATACCTATAATTTAAATATTTAAATTTGACAGCAATAATCTAAATTACCAAAAAACCTGTTTTTTTGTAAGAAAATATATAATAAAGATAGCTGTAGGTTTGAATGAAAATCAAAGTTGCTTTAAGGTAGCACAATACAAAGATTTTTCATCCCCAATCAGACATCTTTAAACTGATGTAATTCCACTCATCTTTCATTAAATTTTATAAATGAGGTACCAAAAGAAAGAAGAAAGATTAATCTTTCAAATTGTGATAATTTCATTATGACATAATTATTACATCATTAATTGTTATGTAATTAGTTGCCATATTGTGATGCCTATACTTGAATGAATTTGGCTTCTTTGTTATTCATAGCATCCCAAAATATTTTATAGATTCTTGCACAACAAAGTTCGACCTCCAAAACTGTATCACAATCTGACAATCACAATTTATCACAATTTGAAAGATTAATCTTTCTTCTTTCTTTTGGTGCCTCATTTATAAAATATATAGAAGGATGGAATGAATTACATCAGTTTAAAGTTGTCTGATTGGGAGTGACAAAATCTTTGTATTGTGCTACCTTAAAATAATCTAAAGTGTACTATCTGAATTTTATCTGCAATGCTTTACTTACTACATTAATTTAATTCTTAAATTTGTCCACAATACTACAAATTACATAACGACTTGTGAATCAGTAAGATCAATATATTAGCAGGATAGCTGTATAGTTGTAAAGAAAATCAAAGTTGATTTGAAAAAGATATGAAAAAATTTAAAGTGTACTATCTAAATTTTGTTCTAACTGCAAAACCTAGCTTTTTTTACCTAAATTAATTTAATTCTTAAATTTGACAGCAATACACTAAACTACATAATGACCTATGATTCAGTAAGAACAATATATTACCAAGGTAGCTTTATAGTTTAATAAAAATCCAAGTTGATTTGAAAAAAGTTATAAAAAGAATTAAAAGAGGGACGAAAGATACCAAAGGGACAGTCAAACTCATAAATCTAAAACAAACTGACAACGCCATGGCTAAAAATGAAAAAGACAAACAGAAAAACAATAGTACACACGACACAACATAGAAAACTAAAGAATAAACAACACGAACCCCACCAAAAACTAGGGGTGATCTCAGGTGCTCCGGAAGGGTAAGCAGATCCTGCTCCACATGTGGCACCAGTCGTGTTGCTTATGTGATTACAAATCCGGTAAATAGTCTAATTCGGTAGGTCATATTCCTGAAAGGGAAGGGGATTGTAGTTACGACGTAAGGAACATATCCGATATCATTTGTGAAACGGTTATTCCATAACGGTCAACCAACTCGTGATGGCGTCCGTAAAATTTACGAAAGGATGATTTCAACTTCACCATTTGGAACTCTTGGTTTAATAGCTTCCTTGTGAGCAGCAAACCTCTATCAAGAAAATCATGATAGGAAATGCAAGCACGGGAATATCGTGTGAATTGGGAGATATATACTCCGTATGCAGATGCTGCTGGAATGTTGCTACTAAGAAATGGAAAGTTCACAATTGGAAAGCTGAAATCATCTCTTTTGTCGTAAAGTTTTGTTTTCAACCGACCCTCATTGTCAATTTCTAGAGTGTACTATCTCTTTTTTGTCCGAAGTGTAAATGCTAGCTTATTTTACCTAGCTTAATTGAATCCTTATATTTGACAGCAATACAACAAAAAAACCAAAATGATCTGGGTTTCAGTATGCTTAGTATATATCTAAGATAGTTGCATAGTTTGATGAAATTCCAAGTTGATTTGAAAAAATTCTGAAATCATTTAAAATGTACTATCTCTATTTTTCCAAACTGCAAATCCTAGCTTTTTTTACCTAGATTAATTTAATTTTTTAAAATTTGACAGCAATACAACAAAAAACAAAATGACATGAGATTCATTAAGCTAAATATATATCTAAGATAGCTGCATAGTTTGATGAAAATCCAAGTTGATTTGAAAAAGTTATTAAAAAAATTAAAATGTACTCTCTCTATTTTGTCCGAATTGCAAATCCTAGCTTTTTTACCAAGATTAATTTAATTCTTAAATTTGACAGCAATAAACCAGTCAAAACTAAATTTGAAGGTCAAAACTAGTCGAGACATGTCGAGCCTTGGTCAAGACCATTTCAGATTACACCAAGATCATCAAGTATTGATTCAGACTAACTAAGGAAAGTCGAGACCTAGTCGAGTACACCAAGTGCTACTTTTGGTCTAGATTAATATTTTCGGAATGGGCGTGACTTTGATATTCCGATAGATGGCGCAACATTGATATCACAAATGTCAGCTCAATTTCATGTCATTTTCATCAACACAGAATAGGGTTGATGTCCACTACGAAACTTTGTGTCCACTACGAAACGGTTTTGTCAACTATGAAACTCATCAATTGTCTACTACGTTACATGAGTTGTACTGAAAAACTGTCTAATCTTTATCGATAAAAAATGGTTCTCCAATTCTTTCTAGTATATAAAGTAAAACAAATTGTAATGTCTATAGGAGACTTAAAGTGCAATTTGATGTCGTTTAGAAGCAGTTTCGTGGTTGACAATTGTCCCCTACAAAACAGTACTTAAGATTGCACTTTTTATTTACAAACAGGTCTATAATGGAGGTATTCAAAATAAATCTGAAGTTGATTTTCAATTTTTTTTTTGGTCTGAAATTCACACTTTTATTGAAAAACGCCCTGATACTGTATCACGGTTTTTAAAAGCATTGCATACATCAATGTTTATCTTACCTCCTGTACATTTCCAGGAATATAATTGGTTAAAAGCGTCCGCGTGCAAACCGTGTATATTTGATATTAGGGTAGTAGAGAGGCGGGGCCTATCTCATAAACGATTAGCAGTGGAGCTACGTCCCTTTATATTCCATATAAACTAAGAAGGGGGCGGGGCTTATTTCATACACTGTTAGTAATGGTGTTATGTCCCTTTATAAAAACAAAAAAAGTACTGAGAAAAAAAACTTAAAAGTTCCAACAGACGAAGATATTGATAATTACGATTGTAATAAATTCATAAAACACATTTAAACCTTACAAGTCGTTATTGTTGGCATCTGTTTTTGTAGGATCAATGGAAGTATGTTTTTACTGCAAACAGTAATGAAGACTTGCTCATTTGAGAATCGTTAGTCTTAATTTCACACGTTAAGATCGTCGGTAAGATAAATTCGTTACACAGTGTGCTAGTGACGTAGTACGGTATATATGGGTCCAGTCAACTCCATATGGGGATTCGAGATTCGCTCTCACCCCATATGGAATTTACTGACCCCATATATACCATATTAGGTCACTAGCACACTATGTAACTAATAATATGTGTAATGGTGAATCTGCAGAGGTACAAGTTCGCAATTATTGCAGTTATTCCAGCTGTTAATTAACGTTTGTACCAGTGCACGTTTAGTGATATACGTTAACCTAGTACGAGTTTGTAATATTATGAATGGACTTGCTATCCAGGGAGGAACAATATTCATCGGTCCTTCAGTACGAAAGTAATGAGACACAGATCATTTGAATGTTAACTTCTACGGAGATCAGGGGTGAGGTCTGACTGACCTCCCCATATTTAATGTAAATGACCCCAATCTTTACCCTAAGTCCATGATGTCACTCCATATGAAGTTTTGGTATAAAATGACATGTGCTTATACAACAGTTGGTCAAGCATTCGTGGGCTTTACACTGGTTGAACAATTTATATGTTTTCTTTAAAATAAGCAAGAAATGAAATTTTTTATAGGCCCAGAAATATTCAAAAGATAATTAAAGTGAATTCGATTAACATAGATTCATTTTTTTCATCAATAAAATTTTACAATAAACAAGAAATAACTGTAACAGAATGCTGTAACGAGGTCTTCCAGACAAAGCTGCCATAATTCGTAATTCCTATGGTCGCCTGACTTTGGGTAAAGTCTAATACTTAATGGTTCGGTGTAGATAAACATGATCAAGTGATATGCATACATTTGTATGTGACGCCTACGAGATTGACCTGTATGTCATTCAAATCTTTTTGAAATGATGAACAGAAATACATATGGTTTAGGAGTGGGTATCTCATTTATCCCATGTACAAGTTCTAAAACAGGAGGGGGTTCGGAGAGCCAATGTTATTTTGTTCCATTCATGAATATACAACGGTATGTGGTTTAGGGCGGGGATCTCGACCGTTTACAAGTTCTCAAAGAGGAGGGGTGGGGTGACTCAAATGACGTCCCCTTTATTTGATTTGATTTGTAATAATGTCCAATACATGAATATATATATGGTTAAGGGTAGTCATATCGACCGTTTACAAGTTCTCAAACACGAGTGGGTTGGAGACCCAATGTTAAATTGTCCCATTCATGAATATATGTGGTTTAGGGTGGTGATAACGACTGTTGGCAAGTTCTCAAACAGGCGGGGTGACCCAAATAACTACCCCATTATCTTATTTAAATTGTAAAATTATCCCATACATGAATGTATATGGTTTAGGGGCGGGGATTTCGATGTTTTCAAGTCCTCAAACAGGAGGGGTTCGGTGACCACAGGGACTCCCTCTATAGTTTATTTTTTGGTTCTATACAAGAATATATACGGTTTAGGGTTTGGGATTGCGATAAAAGCAAATTTTCAAATTGAAGGTGGAAGAGATAACCCCAGTTGACTCACCTTATTTTTTTTATTTGTTTTACTGTCTTCATCTCATTACCGAAGACTACGTGTGTCTACCACTTACGGTTTTTGAGTAGCAGCCATTTGAAAATAAAATCCCAAAGGGTTCTACAGTTAATTCGTGCCATTTTAAGACCCCAAAAATACCCCTAAATAGTCCCAAATGAACAAACGAAATATTGATGGATCATCTAGTTAGTCGTACATTGTATGAAATCCTACGTAAATCTAACAAGCGGTCCGAGTTGTCATCTTATACGGTCCGACTTGTCTTTGGGATGAGTTGTTCCGCATTTCTTAAAACATCGACCTGATTGGTCAACGTTTTGTTTATGCACAAAATAACAACAAGGTCAGAAATAAACGGAATAATTTGATAATAGAAAGGAATTTAGATGTGCATAAATTTAATTGAAATTAATTAAATAATCACACTCTTCTTAAACTTAAAGAATATCGTGATTAACAATACTTTTGTTTAATCGGACTATATAAATTATCATCAGCTATAGGATGCTAGCATCAGGAAGCTTTTAAAACTGCCTACATTTGATCGTCATCTGCAAAGTCTGGATAAAAATTGTTTTTAAGTCTTGTTTATTTTTTTTTGTCCCCCCCTTTTTCAGGGTTGTTGATTGCCATTAATGCAGTACATTTCAAACAATTTGCTTGTACGTAAATCAGTTCTGATAATGCTTTTTTTCAAAATCGAGATTGTTCATATGAGACAATAGACAGCAATATTATTTTAGAGTACCATGCAATAGTTTCTCTTTAAGATAATAAAAAATGACCTCACCATTGAAAACTGATAATGTTTGTACATGAAGTCAATTTTTAAGTTATCCTACAGGAGTAAATATAAACTATGTATTGATTGATTAATTATTGTTTGCTTTACGCCACATTAGCACAAAGCGGCAAAGAGCTTATTGGAATATTTTTACAAATTAAAGTATATTTCAAAAATCAGACAACAGGTCTTTCAATAAACTAAGATTCTTGACTGAGACAAATAAAGATAACGTGATAAAAAATAAAATAGTGTTAAATATAACATGACATTTTGATATTTTATAACATTTTTAAAAATATTCCAACTTCTTTTTAGAATGAAAAATATTTTGAATTGGAACACTATTAAATAATTCATACATATTATTGACATTGAAATACTTCCTGCGAATATCAGCAAAGACAAGACATTTGATTAATTAATGTTTAATAGTATACTTGCAGGTTAACATTGTGGTTCATCTTCATTTTTCAAAAGATATTCGTGATAAATATAAGAAATGAAATACTAGAGATACCGAATGCCCAGGAAAATTCGAAACTAAAAGTCACTAATCCAATTAGTTTAATTTAAACATATTTATTTATAGTGGATTGGGAAACAAGTTTTGCAACGTAAATTAATCCCTTTTCACTTTGCGGGTGCGAGTGCTGCCTTGTAGCGGCATTAGCCTACTCTTTTTCGAAATCTACAAGGGTGTCTTTAACGTGCAAGAGATATGACTCTCTCTTAACACGGGTCAGCCATGTATCGCCCCCCTTCCGACGGACTATCATCGTTTCCTAATCCAATTGCAAATGCATTTAAGATAGATAGGGGGAAATATTCATATGAAATATAAATAATTAAACCTGTTAACTCAGAATACATTTTTAATACAAATTACAGCCCTATCTGTGCAAAATAATCAATAATATTGACTGTATCAATTAATTGTACAAGTAATTTTACTTTTTTTACTCGGAAAATTTCACAGATATAATTATTAGTAGATTTCACAGTTTGTATAAAAAAAACTTAAACCAAACCTGACAATATTTACACTTGAGAATGACAATGAAATGGCGGTATCACAAATAAAAAAAAAAAAAAATTTCAACTTAGAATTAAGAGAATCAGTGTTTCTTTCTTCTTTCGATGTACTGCACTATTGCGAAAATACTTTCTAATTTCATGATGGTTTGTTTATAACCGAATATAGGACTTCATCCTCCCAAATTGACCATATCTAAATGTGTTTCTTGAAATTATATGACGATATTATAAATCAATAATTCTTAGATGATTTGCATATCTCTAAATACTTGAACGGGATTGGTAAATTAAATTTTCCCCCTTGGTTTACACTTCGATAAACCGTTGTTTCCAAAACTATTTTCATAATCTTCAGTGATCTATTCCTGCGCAATACACATGTATAAAGGGATCCCGAGATTTTCAGCAAAATTAATATTGATTTTCAAAAAACATTACATTAGACTTCTTTCTATTTTGATAATGCATATATAACAGAAAAAATATTGCATAAAATGGTCAAAAGCCCTCGACAAACAACACGAGCTAAAAATTATTTGATAAAATACTGTAATCTCCGAAACAGCGGTTGCGTCTTCTATACTACGCTACGCTGACTTTAAAATGAAAGTTTTGCGAAACAACGTCACCATTGTTCGAAAAAAACTGTTGTATTACCTCATCAATTGAATTTAACAATTTAAAATCACAAAAAACTTCGTATCTAAGAAAATATTTCATAACCTACCACGAGGTGTAAAAGAAAACCTGTAGATAGAAAGATTACTTTTAAAATGAATTGCCTACTGAGTTGAATTAAAGAAATTGATGAAATATTCTGAAAGGGGTGCAACAACGATTAGTGGCATATGTTTTTTTTCCCTTAATTAGCCGACTACGCAAATAGTTTTCAAACGTGTAACATCTTTTCTCTGTTGTTTATACTTTGTCACTTAATAATCGATTTTTTTATTGCATCAGCAAATTGAGAATGTCTTTTGCAAATAAAAAGGCAAAATATATCTACACGAAAAGTAAATATACAATGAACACCTATGTGTTGATGAAAGTAGTACTATAAGTTTCAATGAATATTTCTGATTACATTATTTTTTGGTGTAGATAAACATGATATAGTGATATGCATATGTGACGCCTGCGAAATTGACCCTGTATGTCATTCAAATTTTTTTTTGAAGTAACGAACAGAAATAAATATTGTGTAGGAGTGGGTATCTCAACCATTTACTAGTTCTAAAAACAGAGGAGGTTGGGAGACCCCATATTATATTGTCCCATATAATATATGTGGTTTAGGGCGGGGACCTCGACCGTTTGCAAGTTCTCAAACAGGAGGGGTAGGGTGACCCACATGATGGCCCCTATATTTTTTTCGATTTGTTAAATTGTCCAATACATGAATATATAGAGTTTAGGGTAGAGATATCGACTGTTTACGAGTTCTTAAACATGAGTGGGTTAGGTTACCCCAGGGACTCTCCCTATAGTTTATTTTATTTTTTATTTTGTTCCATACACGAATATATACGGTTCAGGGGTGGGAACTTCGATAAAAGCAATTTTTCAAATTGAAGGGGGAAGGGATAACCCCAATGGACTCACCCTATATTTTTCATTTGTTTTATTGTCCTCATCTCATAACTGAAGAGTCCGTGTATCAATCACACACTATCTTCGAGTAATAGTTATTTGAAAATAAAATCCCATAGGGTTCTACAGTTAACCCTGCCAACTTTAGGCCCCTCAAAATACCCCTTAACTGTCCCGCATGTACAAACGAAAGCTCCTCTAGTTAGTCGTACATTTTATGAAATCCTAATAAAATCAAACAAGAGGTCTGAGTTGTCATCTTAGACGGTCCGAGTTGTCATCTTAGACGGTCCGACTTGTCTCTGGGACGAGTTGTTCTGCATTGCTTAAAACATTGACCTGATTGGTCAACGTTTTGTTCATGCATAAAATAACAACAAGGTCAGAGATAAACAAAATTTGATAATAGAAAGGTATTTAAATGTGCATACATTTAATTGAAATCAACCAATCAAATGAAATATTAGAAGATTTCACAGTTTGTATAAAACAAACAGGTACCAAAGCTGACAATATTTACAATTTATTATGACAATGATATGGCGGTATCACAAATCAGAAAACAAATTTCAACTGAGAATTTAGAGAATCAGTACTTCTTTCTTCTTTTGGTGTACTACACTATCGCGAAAAATACTTTCGTATGTCAAAGTGGTTTGTTTATAATCGAATATAGAACTTCATCCTCCCAATATGACGATATTCAAATTTGTTTCTTGAAATTATATGACGATATCATAAATCAGTAATTAATCCAACCAAAGACGAATAGTAAAATGAAAGCAATGTTTGTATCAATTTTTGTCTCTCAGTTGAATTTTACATGCACATTGGATACCTTTGTTGTGATTGTCAAAAGCCCTCGGCAAAAAACATGAGCTAACAATTATTTGATAAAATACTGCAATCTCCGAAACAGCGGTTACGTCTTATTTACTACGGTACATTGACTTTAAAAATGTTTGGCGAAGCAACGTCACCACTGTTTTGATGTTCGAAAATACTGAAGTATTACCTCAGTTATTGAATTTAACAATTTCAAATCACAAGAACTTTGTATCTAAGAAAATATTTCAAAACTTACCACGAGGTGTAATAGAAGACCTGTAGATAGAAAGATAACTTTTAAAATGAATTGCCTATTGATATATCAAGATGAATATATTCTGCAAGGTGTGCAACAACGATTAGTGGCATATGTTGCTTTTTTTCCTAACTTAGCTGACTACGCAAATAATTTATGAATATGTAACATCTTTCCTCTGTTGTTTATACTTTTTGACTTAATGATCGATTTTGTAATTTGTAATTAGAAAATAAAGAATGTCTCTTTCAAATAAAAAGGCAAAATATATCTACACGAAATATACAAAAAAAAACACCTACATATATGTAAATGAAAGTAGTACTATACGTTTCAATGAATATTTCTGATAACATATTCACTGATATTTCTTTTTTAAAAAAATGGTTAAAATATCTTTTTAACATTTCAAAATGTAAAAAATAACATTTTGCAAGAATTTTCGTTATTTATCTGTAAAAGAGTGACGAAAGATACCAGAGGGACAGTCAAAATCACAAATCGAAAATAAATTGAAAACGCCTAGATGAAAATGAAAAACAGACAAGCAATAGAACACATGACACAACATAAAAAGGTAACCTCATTACGACACTCTTACACATGACTCATCAGTGGAGCTCGAATCAGAATACTGATGGAAAAAGATGAGTATCATTGATAACAAAATTGTTCTATCGAATCCTCGATTTATTAAGTAAATGTTCCCGTGAAAATTACAAAAAGATAAAAACAAAATGCATTTATAGAAAAGAGTGGGACCGTTTGTTTATTTATAAATATAATAGCATGTTAACTTTTTGATTATACCTCTTCATCTTTTATATGAGCTTTTGACTTTACATATTTTGGCCACGAACATCACTGAAGAGACATGTATTTTCGAAATTCGCATCTGGTGCAGAAAAATTGGTACCGTTAATGTTATTATAGATAGACGCAGGTGACGTTTTACTAATTGTGTGGTCGATTTATTTTAAAGAGAGTGCTTATTAGAGTATAATGATACGTGTTCAAAAAATAAACGTGTAAGTATGTACAAAATTCATTCACCTTATCTCTTACAAATATTTCAAATAGTTTGTCCCGATCTTTATACAGGGTGTTATTCTCGAAATCTATGATCTGTCTTTTATTATTCATTTAATGTGTTGTTCTTACATTAAGAAAAATTGTACTTCTCTGAATCTGTAATATGTTTTTCTTTGATCAGTTAATGTGTCATCCTTGCATTTATAATGGGTGTGCTTTTTAAATCTGAATCTGTGTTTCTTTGTTCATGTAGGATGTTGCCCTTGCATTTATAAAGGTATGTCCATTCAGATGTAAATCAGACATTGTATGGATCTGTTGAGTCGAGCCCTTTTCAACGGAAGTTTATAGTTTATTTATATGTTGCACGGTTACACCATTGTCCAAGGCAAATTGAGGGTTGGACACCTGGAAAAATGTTTAACCCTGTCATATTATGTATATGCCTGTCCCCAGTCAGGAGTCTGTTATTTGTTGCTGTATCATTGTTATGTACATAAATACGGGCGTTAGTGTCTCGTTTTAATTGTTATACTTTTTAGAATAAATTCTGCTCATTGATGAAGGTTGTACTGTGACATATATTTTTAACTCCTATGTCATTTGCTATCTTGTGGAAAATTGTCTGAATGGCAAAAATACCACATTTAATTTGCAGTTGTAGCAAAAGTTGCTGTAACATTATTTAATTATATTATGTTTAACATTGTTTAACATTTAATATATTAGACATTTTAGAGAAAATTAAAAATACATCTATGATACTGACAAGGTGGGCGAAATTGATTTGTGACACACTCTGCTTTCCTATGTTAATTTAATTGATTATGCAATTTCTACACTTTTTAATGATGCAAATGTTACGTCTATAATATTTTATTCCAACATTTTATTTACCGATTGATTTATAGTTATATTATGCTTACGTCTGTGGAATGTCACATGGTTCTTTCAAAGAGGACGTGCAATATAAATGTATACATGAAAGGTTCCTTGATACAGGAATTAGGCCCCTATATTTTTTTCGATTTGTTATATTGTCCAATACATGAATATATAGAGTTTAGGGTAGAGATATCGACTGTTTACGAGTTCTTAAACATGAGTGGGTTAGGTTACCCCAGGGACTCTCCCTATAGTTTATTTTATATTTTATTTTGTTCCATACACGAATATATACGGTTCAGGGGTGGGAACTTCGATAAAAGCAATTTTTCAAATTGAAGGGGAAAGGGATAACCCCAATGGACTCACCCTATATTTTTCATTTGTTTTATTGTCCTCATCTCATAACTGAAGAGTCCGTGTATCAATCACACACTAACTTCGAGTAATAGTTATTTGAAAATAAAATCCCATAGGGTTCTACAGTTAACCCTGCCAACTTTAGGCCCCTCAAAATACCCCTTAACTGTCCCGCATGTACAAACAAAAGCTCCTCTAGTTAGTCGTACATTTTATGAAATCCTAATAAAATCAAACAAGAGGTCTGAGTTGTCATCTTAGACGGTCCGAGTTGTCATCTTAGACGGTCCGACTTGTCTCTGGGACGAGTTGTTCTGCATTGCTTAAAACATTGACCTGATTGGTCAACGTTTTGATCATGCATAAAATAACAACAAGGTCAGAGATAAACAAAATTTGATAATCGAAAGGTATTTAAATGTGCATACATTTAATTGAAATCAATCAATCAAATGAAATATTAGAAGATTTCACAGTTTGTATAAAACAAACAGGTACCAAAGCTGACAATATTTACAATTTATTATGACAATGATATGGCGGTATCACAAATCAGAAAACAAATTTCAACTGAGAATTTAGAGAATCAGTACTTCTTTCTTCTTTTGGTGTACTACACTATCGCGAAAAACACTTTCGTATGTCAAAGTGGTTTGTTTATAATCGAATATAGAACTTCATCCTCCCAATATGACGATATTCAAATTTGTTTCTTGAAATTATATGACGATATCATAAATCAGTAATTAATCCAACCAAAGACGAATAGTAAAATGAAAGCAATGTTTGTATCAATTTTTGTCTCTCAGTTGAATTTTACATGCACATTGGATACCTTTGTTGTGATTGTCAAAAGCCCTCGGCAAAAAACATGAGCTAACAATTATTTGATAAAATACTGCAATCTCCGAAACAGCGGTTACGTCTTATTTACTACGGTACATTGACTTTAAAAATGTTTGGCGAAGCAACGTCACCACTGTTTTGATGTTCGAAAATACTGAAGCATTACCTCAGTTATTGAATTTAACAATTTCAAATCACAGGAACTTTGTATCTAAGAAAATATTTCAAAACTTACCACGAGGTGTAATAGAAGACCTGTAGATAGAAAGATAACTTTTAAAATGAATTGCCTATTGATATATCAAGATGAATATATTCTGCAAGGTGTGCAACAACGATTAGTGGCATATGTTGCCTTTTTTCCTAACTTAGCTGACTACGCAAATAATTTATGAATATGTAACATCTTTCCTCTGTTGTTTATACTTTTTGACTTAATGATCGATTTTGTAATTTGTAATTAGAAAATAAAGAATGTCTCTTTCAAATAAAAAGGCAAAATATATCTACACGAAATATACAAAAAAAAAACACCTACATATATGTAAATGAAAGTAGTACTATACGTTTCAATGAATATTTCTGATAACATATTCACTGATATTTCTTTTTTAAAAAAATGGTTAAAATATCTTTTTAACATTTCAAAATGTAAAAAATAACATTTTGCAAGAATTTTCGTTATCTATCTGTAAAAGAGTGACGAAAGATACCAGAGGGACAGTCAAAATCACAAATCGAAAATAAATTGAAAACGCCTAGATGAAAATGAAAAAAAGACAAACAGACAAGCAATAGAACACATGACACAACATAAAAAGGTAACCTCATTACGACACTCTTACACATGACTCATCAGTGGAGCACGAATCAGAATACTGATGGAAAAAGATGAGTATCATTGATAACAAAATTGTTCTATCGAATCCTCGATTTATTAAGTAAATGTTCCCGTGAAAATTACAGAAAGATAAAAACAAAATGCATTTATAGAAAAGAGTGGGACCGTTTGTTTATTTATAAATATAATAGCATGTTAACTTTTGGATTATACCTCTTCATCTTTTATATGAGCTTTTGACTTTACATATTTTGGCCACGAACATCACTGAAGGGACATGTATTGTCGAAATGCGCATCTGGTGCAGAAAAATTGGTACCGTTAATGTTATTATAGATAGATGCAGGTGATGTTTTACTAATTGTGTGGTCGATTTATTTTAAAGAGAGTGCTTATTAGAGTATAATGATACGTGTTCAAAAAATAAACGTGTAAGTATGTACAAAATTCATTCACCTTATCTCTTACAAATATTTCAAATAGTTTGTCCCGATCTTTATACAGGGTGTTATTCTCGAAATCTATGATCTGTCTTTTATTATTCATTTAATGTGTTGTCCTTACATTAAGAAAAATTGTACTTCTCTGAATCTGTAATATGTTTTTCTTTGATCAGTTAATGTGTCATCCTTGCATTTATAATGGGTGTGCTTTTTAAATCTGAATCTGTGTTTCTTTGTTCATGTAGGATGTTGCCCTTGCATTTATAAAGGTATGTCCATTCAGATGTAAATCAGACATTGTATGGATCTGTTGAGTCGAGCCCTTTTCAACGGAAGTTTATAGTTTATTTATATGTTGCACGGTTACACCATTGTCCAAGGCAAATTGAGGGTTGGACACCTGGAAAAATGTTTAACCCTGTCATATTATGTATATGCCTGTCCCCAGTCAGGAGTCTGTTATTTGTTGCTGTATCATTGTTATGTACATAAATACGGGCGTTAGTGTCTCGTTTTAATTGTTATACTTTTTAGAATAAATTCTGCTCATTGATGAAGGTTGTACTGTGACATATATTTTTAACTCCTATGTCATTTGCTATCTTGTGGAAAATTGTCTCAATGGCAAAAATACCACATTTAATTTGCAGTTGTAGCAAAAGTTGCTGTAACATTATTTAATTATATTATGTTTAACATTGTTTAACATTTAATATATTAGAAATTTTAGAGAAAATTAAAAATACATCTATGATACTGACAAGGTGGGCGAAATTGATTTGTGACACACTCTGCTTTCCTATGTTAATTTAATTGATTATGCAATTTCTACACTTTTTAATGATGCAAATGTTACGTCTATAATATTTTATTCCAACATTTTATTTACCGATTGATTTATAGTTATATTATGCTTACGTCTGTGGAATGTCACATGGTTCTTTCAAAGAGGACGTGCAATATAAATGTATACATGAAAGGTTCCTTGATACAGGAATTAGGCCCCTATATTTTTTTCGATTTGTTATATTGTCCAATACATGAATATATAGAGTTTAGGGTAGAGATATCGACTGTTTACGAGTTCTTAAACGTGAGTGGGTTAGGTTACCCCAGGGACTCTCCCTATAGTTTATTTTATTTTTTATTTTGTTCCATACACGAATATATACGGTTCAGGGGTGGGAACTTCGATAAAAGCAATTTTTCAAATTGAAGGGGGAAGGGATAACCCCAATGGACCCACCCTATATTTTTCATTTGTTTTATTGTCCTCATCTCATAACTGAAGAGTCCGTGTATCAATCACACACTATCTTCGAGTAATAGTTATTTGAAAATAAAATCCCATAGGGTTCTACAGTTAACCCTGCCAACTTTAGGCCCCTCAAAATACCCCTTAACTGTCCCGCATGTACAAACGAAAGCTCCTCTAGTTAGTCGTACAATTTATGAAATCCTAATAAAATCAAACAAGAGGTCTGAGTTGTCATCTTAGACGG